>NC_135236.1:577955633-578256258 GCF_051348905.1 Ranitomeya variabilis
TGGGCCCTACTAACGGTGTCTGCCGCTCCTTGGTGTTCTCCTCCAGTGAACAAAGCTGAGCTTCAATCTTCAGGCTTTCGGCCTATATTTACAAATTTTAAACTGCATTTGGCCTACTAGTTTGGTTGGGCCCTACTAACGGTGTCTGCCGTTCCTTGGTGTTCTGCTCCACTGAACAAAGCTGAGCTTCAATCTTCAGGCTTTCGGCCAATATTTACAAATTTTAAACTGCATTTGGCCTACTAGTTTGGTTGGGCCCTACCAATGGTGTCTGCCGCTCCTTGGTGTTCTCCTCCACTGAACAAAGCTGAGCTTCAATCTTCAGGCTTTCGGCCTATATTTACAAATTTTAAACTGCATTTGGCCTACTAGTTTGGTTGGGCCCTACTAATGGTGTCTGCCGCTCCTTGGTGTTCTTCTCCACTGAACAAAGCTGAGCTTCAATCTTCGGGCTTTCGGCCTATATTTACAAATTTTAAACTACATTTGGCCTACTATTTGGTTTGGCCCTACTACCGGTGTCTGCCGCTCCTTGGTGTTCTCCTCCACTGAACAAAGCTGAGCTTCATTCTTCAGGCTTTCGGCCTATATTTGCAAATTGTAAACTGCATTTGGCCTACTAGTTTGGTTGGGCCCTACTAACAGTGTCTGCCGCTCCTTGGTGTTCTCCACTGAACAAAGCTGAGCTTCAATGTTCAGGCTTTCGGCCTATATTTACTAATTTTAAACTGCATTCGGCCTACTAGTTTGGTTGGGCCCTACTAACGGTGTCTGCCGCTCCTTGGTGTTCTCCTCCACTGAACAAAGCTGAGCTTCAATCTTCAGGCTTTCGGCCTATATTTACAAATTTTAAACTGCATTTGGCCTACTAGTTTGGTTGGGCCCTACTAACGGTGTCTGCCGCTCCTTGGTGTTCTCCTCCAGTGAACAAAGCTGAGCTTCAATCTTCAGGCTTTCGGCCTATATCAGATATTAAACTGCATTTGGACTACTAGTTTGGTTGGGCCGTACTAACTGTGTCTGCCGCTCCTTGGTGTTCCTCCACTGAACAAAGCTGAGCTTCAATCTTCAGGCTTTCGGCCTATATTTACTAATTTTCAACTGCATTTGGCCTACTAGTTTGGTTGGGCCCTACTAACGGTGTCTGCCGCTCCTTGGTGTTCTCCTCCACTGAACAAAGCTGAGCTTCAATCTTCAGGCTTTCGGCCTATATTTACAAATTTTAAACTGCATTTGGCCTACTAGTTTGGTTGGGCCCTACTAACGGTGTCTGCCGCTCCTTGGTGTTCTCCTCCAGTGAACAAAGCTGAGCTTCGATCTTCAGGCTTTCGGCCTATATTTACAAATTTTAAACTGCATTTGGCCTACTAGTTTGGTTGGGCCCTACTAACGGTGTCTGCCGCTCCTTGGTGTTCTCCTCCAGTGAACAAAGCTGAGCTTCAATCTTCAGGCTTTCGGCCTATATCAGATATTAAACTTTATTTGGCCTACTAGTTTGTTTGGGCCCTACTAACGGTGTCTGCCGCTCCTTGGTGTTCCTCCACTGAACAAAGCTGAGCTTCAATCTTCAGGCTTTCGGCCTATATTTACTAATTTTCAACTGCATTTGGCCTACTAGTTTGGTTGGGCCCTACTAACGGTGTCTGCCGCTCCTTGGTGTTCTCCACTGAACAAAGCTGAGCTTCAATCTTCAGGCTTTCGGCCTATATTTACAAATTTTAAACTGCATTTGGCCTACTAGTTTGGTTGGGCCCTATCAACGGTGTCTGCGGTTCCTTGGTGTTCTGCTCCTCTGAACAAAGCTGAGCTTCAATCTTCAGGCTTTCGGCCTATGTTTACAAATTTTAAACTGCATTTGGCCTACTAGTTTGTTTAGGCCCTTCTAACGGTGTCTGCCGCTCCTTGGTGTTCTCCTCCACTGAACAAAGCTAAGCTTCAATCTTCAGGCTTTCGGCCTATATCAGATATTAAACTGCATTTGGCCTACTAGTTTGGTTGGGCCCTACTAACGGTGCCTGCCGCTCCTTGGTGTTCTCCTCCACTGAACAAAGCTGAGCTTCAATCTTCAGGCTTTCGGCCTATATTTACAAATTTTAAACTGCATTTGGCCTACTAGATGGGTTGGGCCCTACTAATGGTGTCTGCCGCTCCTTGGTGTTCTTCTCCACTGAACAAAGCTGAGCTTCAATATTCAGGCTTTCAGCCTATATTTACAAATTTTAAACTGCATTTGGCCTACTATTTGGTTTGGCCCTACTACCGGTGTCTGCCGCTCCTTGGTGTTCTCCTCCACTGAACAACGCTGAGCTTCAATCTTCAGGCTGTCGGCCTATATTTGCAAATTGTAAACTGCATTTGGCCTACTAGTTTGGTTGGGCCCTACTAACAGTGTCTGCCGCTCCTTGGTGTTCTCCACTGAACAAAGCTGAGCTTCAATGTTCAGGCTTTCGGCCTATATCTACTGTTGTGAATTTGGATTCTGGGCTCCCCCGGTGGCCGCTTGTGGAATTGGACTTGTCATCCTCTTTCCTGTTTCACCTGGTTCCATCAGTAGTGGGTGTCGCTATTTAAGCTCATTTCTCTGGTGGTTTCTTGCCGGTCAACAATGTTATCTGATGCCTCTCAGTGCTTGTTCCTGCTTCTAGACAACTTCTAGATAAGTTGGACTTTTGTCCATGTTTTGTTTTGCCTATTTGTTCCAGTTCACAGCTGAAGTTTTGTTACTGTGTCTGGAAAGCTCTCGTTGATCAGGGATTGCTACTCTGGCGTTATGAGTTAATGCCAGAGTTTAAGGTAATCTCTGGATGGTGTTTTGTTAGTGTTTTTCTGCTGACCATGAAAGTATACTATCTGTCTTCTGCTATCTAGTAAGCGGACCTCAAATTTGCTAAGACTATTTTCCTGCTGCGTTTGTTGTTTCATCTGAACTCACCGTCATTATATGTGGGGGGCTACTGTCTTCTTTTGAATATTTCTCTAGAGGTGAGCCAGGTCTTATATTTCCCTCTGCTAGCTATTTAGGTCTTAGGCCAGAGCTGGGCATCTAGCGATAAATAGGAAATGCTACCTGGCTATTTCTAGTTGCGCGGCAGGCTTAGTTCATGGTCAGTATAGTTCCATCTTCCGAGAGCTTGTCCCTCTATAGGCTTGCTATGATCTCTGCCTGCAGAGATCATGACAGTTTGACCGGCCAGTAAAGTGTTAAAGACCCAGGTTGAGAAAGGAGAGTTATAAGAAGTCTGCTGGAATTTTTTTTTTTTTTTTTTCCTCCAGTCTGCCTTGCTGCAGTCTTTTTTCTCTCTCTCCTCCTAATCTCTGTATGCTCTGTGTGCACCTGACAATAATGGATCTCCAGAGTGTAACTGCGGGTTTGAATAATCTCATCACGAAAGTACAAAATTTACAAGATTTTGTGGTACATGCTCCGGTATCTGAGCCGAGAATTCCTTTGCCGGAGTTCTTCACAGGGAATAGAGCTAGCTTCCAGAATTTCCGAAATAATTGTAAGCTTTATTTGTCCCTGAAGTCTCGTTCAGCTGGAGACCCTGCTCAGCAGGTTAGGATTGTGATTTCCTTGCTCAGGGGTGACCCTCAAGATTGGGCCTTCTCATTGCCAGCAGGGGATCCTGCGTTACGCGATGTGGATGCGTTTTTTCTGGCCTTGGGCTTGCTTTATGAGGAACCTCATTTGGAACTTCAGGCAGAAAAAACTTTGATGGCACTATCTCAGGGGCAAGACGAAGCTGAAGTTTTCTGCCAAAAATTCCGTAAATGGTCTGTGCTTACTCAGTGGAATGAGTGCGCCTTGGCGGCAACTTTCAGAGAAGGTCTCTCTGATGCCGTTAAGGATGTTATGGTGGGGTTCCCTTTGCCTGCAGGTCTGAATGAGTCCATGACAATGGCTATTCAGATTGATAGGCGTCTGCGGGAGCGCAAACCGGTGCACCATCTGGCGGTGTCTATGGAAAAGACGCCAGAAAGTATGCAGTGTGATAGAATTCTGTCCAGGAGCGAGCGACAGAATTTTAGACGGAAGAATGGATTGTGTTTCTATTGTGGGGATTCTACTCATGTTATATCAGCATGCTCTAGGCGTACAAAGAAGCTTGATAAGTCTGTTTCCATTGGCACCATTCAGTCTAAGTTTATTTTGTCTGTAACCCTGATTTGTTCTTTGTCATCCATTGCCACGGACGCCTATGTTGACTCTGGCGCCGCTCTGAGTCTTATGGATTGGTCCTTTGCCAATCGTTGTGGTTTTGATTTAGAGCCTTTGGAGACTCTTATTCCTCTGAAGGGGATTGACTCCACCCCATTGGCTAATAATAAACCACAATACTGGACACAAGTAACCATGCGTATCGATCCGGATCACCAGGAGATTATTCGTTTCCTGGTGCTGTATAATTTACATGACGATTTGGTACTGGGATTGCCATGGTTGCAGTCTCACAACCCAGTCTTGGACTGGAGAGCAATGTCTGTGTTGAGCTGGGGATGTAAGGGTATTCATGGGGACGTACCTTTGGTTTCTATTTCGTCGTCCATTCCCTCTGAAGTCCCTGAGTTCCTCTCTGATTATCAAGACGTCTTTGACGAACCCAAGCTTGGGTCGTTACCTCCGCACCGTGAGTGCGATTGTGCCATAGATTTGATACCGGGTTGTAAATATCCAAAGGGTCGTTTGTTTAATTTGTCTGTGCCGGAACATGCTGCTATGCGGGAATATATAAAGGAGTCTTTGGAAAAGGGACATATTCGTCCATCTTCTTCTCCCTTGGGAGCTGGGTTTTTCTTTGTCTCAAAAAAAGACGGCTCTTTGAGACCATGTATTGATTATCGGCTTCTGAATAAGATCACTGTTAAGTATCAATACCCATTGCCATTGCTTACTGATTTGTTTGCTCGTATAGAGGGTGCTAAGTGGTTCTCTAAAATTGATCTTCGTGGGGCGTATAATTTGGTGCGGATCAGGCAGGGGGATGAGTGGAAGACCGCATTTAATACGCCCGAGGGCCACTTTGAGTATTTGGTCATGCCTTTTGGTCTTTCTAATGCCCCTTCAGTTTTCCAGTCTTTTATGCATGATATTTTCCGCGATTTTCTGGATAAATTTATGATAATATATCTGGATGATATTCTGATTTTTTCTGATGACTGGGACTCTCATGTCCAGCAGGTCAGGAGAGTTTTTCAGGTTCTGCGGTCTAATTCTTTATGTGTGAAGGGGTCTAAGTGCGTTTTTGGGGTCCAGAAAATTTCCTTTTTGGGGTATATTTTTTCTCCCTCTTCCATTGAGATGGATCCCGTCAAGGTGCAAGCTATTTGTGACTGGACTCAGCCCTCCTCTCTTAAGGGTCTTCAGAGATTTTTGGGCTTTGCCAACTTTTACCGCCGATTTATTGCTGGTTTTTCGGATGTCGTTAAACCACTGACTGATTTGACCAGACAAGGCGCTGATGTTGCTAATTGGTCCCCTCATGCTGTAGAGGCCTTTCAGGAGCTTAAGCGCCGTTTTGCCTCTGCCCCTGTGTTGCGTCAGCCTGATGTGAATCTGCCTTTTCAGGTTGAGGTTGACGCTTCGGAGATCGGAGCTGGGGCAGTGTTGTCGCAGAAAGGTTCCGACTGCTCCGTCATTAGGCCTTGTGCCTTCTTTTCTCGCAAATTTTCGCCCGCAGAGCGGAATTATGATGTTGGGAATCGGGAGCTTTTGGCCATGAAGTGGGCTTTTGAGGAGTGGCGCCATTGGCTCGAGGGGGCTAGGCATCAGGTGGTGGTATTGACTGACCACAAAAATTTGATTTATCTTGAGACTGCCAGACGCCTGAATCCTAGACAGGCGCGCTGGTCTTTATTTTTTTCTCGCTTTAATTTTGTGGTGTCATACCTACCGGGTTCTAAGAATGTTAAGGCAGATGCCCTTTCTAGGAGTTTTGACCCGGACTCTCCTGGTAATTCTGAACCCACAGGTATCCTTAGGGAGGGAGTAATTTTGTCGGCCGTTTCTCCTGATCTGCGGCGGTCCTTGCAAGAGTTTCAGGCGGATAGACCGGATCGTTGTCCGCCTGATAGACTGTTTGTTCCGGATGATTGGACCAGCAGAGTCATCTCTGAGGTACATTCTTCTGCATTGGCAGGTCATCCCGGAATTTTTGGTACCAGGGATTTGGTGGCAAGATCCTTCTGGTGGCCTTCCCTGTCACGAGATGTGCGAGTCTTTGTGCAGTCATGTGACGTTTGTGCTCGGGCCAAGTCTTGTAGTTCTCGGGCTAGCGGACTGCTGTTGCCCTTGCCTATTCCTAAGAGGCCTTGGACACACATCTCGATGGATTTTATTTCAGATCTGCCTGTTTCCCAGAAGATGTCTGTCATCTGGGTGGTCTGTGACCGTTTCTCTAAAATGGTCCATTTGGTTCCTCTGCCCAAGTTGCCTTCTTCTTCTGAGTTGGTTCCTCTGTTTTTTCAGAATGTTGTCCGATTGCACGGTATTCCTGAGAATATTGTTTCTGACAGAGGTACCCAATTTGTGTCTAGATTTTGGCGGGCATTCTGTGCTAGGATGGGCATAGATTTGTCTTTTTCATCTGCTTTTCACCCTCAGACTAATGGCCAGACCGAGCGGACTAATCAGACCCTTGAGACATATCTGAGGTGTTTTGTCTCTGCTGACCAGGATGATTGGGTTGCTTTTTTGCCATTGGCAGAGTTCGCCCTCAATAATCGGGCCAGTTCTTCCACCTTGGTGTCCCCGTTTTTCTGTAATTCGGGGTTTCACCCTCGATTTTCCTCCGGTCAGGTGGAATCCTCGGATTGTCCTGGAGTGGATGCGGTGGTGGAGAGATTGCATCACATCTGGGGTCAGGTTATGGACAATTTGAAGTTGTCCCAGGAGAAGACTCAGCGTTTTGCCAACCGTCATCGTCGTGTTGGTTCTCGGCTTTGTGTTGGAGATTTGGTGTGGTTGTCTTCTCGTTTTGTCCCTATGAGGGTCTCTTCTCCTAAGTTTAAACCTCGGTTCATCGGCCCTTATAGAATATTGGAGATTCTTAATCCTGTTTCTTTCCGTTTGGACCTCCCTGCGTCCTTTTCCATTCATAACGTTTTTCATCGGTCGTTATTGCGCAGGTATGAGGTACCTGTTGTACCTTCAGTTGAGCCTCCTGCTCCGGTGTTGGTTGAGGGTGAGTTGGAGTACGTTGTGGAGAAAATTTTGGACTCTCGTGTTTCCAGACGGAAACTCCAGTATCTGGTCAACTGGAAGGGTTACGGCCAGGAGGATAATTCTTGGGTCAATGCATCTGATGTTCATGCTTCTGATCTTGTTCGTGCCTTCCATAGGGCTCATCCTGGTCGCCCTGGTGGATCTGGTGAGGGTTCGGTGCCCCCTCCTTGAGGGGGGGGTACTGTTGTGAATTTGGATTCTGGGCTCCCCCGGTGGCCGCTTGTGGAATTGGACTTGTCATCCTCTTTCCTGTTTCACCTGGTTCCATCAGTAGTGGGTGTCGCTATTTAAGCTCATTTCTCTGGTGGTTTCTTGCCGGTCAACAATGTTATCTGATGCCTCTCAGTGCTTGTTCCTGCTTCTAGACAACTTCTAGATAAGTTGGACTTTTGTCCATGTTTTGTTTTGCCTATTTGTTCCAGTTCACAGCTGAAGTTTTGTTACTGTGTCTGGAAAGCTCTCGTTGATCAGGGATTGCTACTCTGGCGTTATGAGTTAATGCCAGAGTTTAAGGTAATCTCTGGATGGTGTTTTGTTAGTGTTTTTCTGCTGACCATGAAAGTATACTATCTGTCTTCTGCTATCTAGTAAGCGGACCTCAAATTTGCTAAGACTATTTTCCTGCTGCGTTTGTTGTTTCATCTGAACTCACCGTCATTATATGTGGGGGGCTACTGTCTTCTTTTGAATATTTCTCTAGAGGTGAGCCAGGTCTTATATTTCCCTCTGCTAGCTATTTAGGTCTTAGGCCAGAGCTGGGCATCTAGCGATAAATAGGAAATGCTACCTGGCTATTTCTAGTTGCGCGGCAGGCTTAGTTCATGGTCAGTATAGTTCCATCTTCCGAGAGCTTGTCCCTCTATAGGCTTGCTATGATCTCTGCCTGCAGAGATCATGACAATCTACTAATTTTAAACTGCATTCGGCCTACTAGTTTGGTTGGGCCCTACTAACGGTGTCTGCCGCTCCTTGGTGTTCTCCTCCACTGAACAAAGCTGAGCTTCGATCTTCAGGCTTTCGGCCTATATTTACAAATTTTAAACTGCATTTGGCCTACTAGTTTGGTTGGGCCCTACTAACGGTGTCTGCCGCTCCTTGGTGTTCTCCTCCAGTGAACAAAGCTGAGCTTCAATCTTCAGGCTTTCAGCCTATATCAGATATTAAACTGCATTTGGCCTACTAGTTTGGTTGGGCCCTACTAACGGTGTCTGCCGCTCCTTGGTGTTCCTCCACTGAACAAAGCTGAGCTTCAATCTTCAGGCTTTCGGCCTATATTTACTAATTTTCAACTGCATTTGGCCTTCTAGTTTGGTTGGGCCCTACTAACGTTGTCTGCCGCTCCTTGGTGTTCTCCTCCACTGAACAAAGCTGAGCTTCCATCTTCAGGCTTTCGGCCTATATTTACAAATTTTAAACTGCATTTGGCCTACTAGTTTGGTTGGGCCCTACTAACGGTGTCTGCCGTTCCTTGGTGTTCTGCTCCACTGAACAAAGCTGAGCTTCAATCTTAAGGCTTTTGGCCTATGTTTACAAATTTTAAACTGCATTTGGCCTACTAGTTTGTTTGGGCCCTTCTAACGGTGTCTGCCGCTCCTTGGTGTTCTCCTCCACTGAACAAAGCTAAGCTTCAATCTTCAGGCTTTCGGCCTATATGAGATATTAAACTGCATTTGGCCTACTAGTTTGGTTGGGCCCTACTAATGGTGTCTGCCGCTCCTTGGTGTTCTCCTCCAGTGAACAAAGCTGAGCTTCAATCTTCAGGCTTTCGGCCTATATTTACAAATTTTAAACTGCATTTGGCCTACTAGTTTGGTTGGGCCCTACTAACGGTGTCTGCCGCTCCTTGGTGTTCTCCTCCACTGAACAAAGCTGAGCTTCAATCTTCAGGCTTTCGGCCTATATTTACAAATTTTAAACTGCATTTGGCCTACTAGTTTGGTTGGGCCCTACTACCGGTGTCTGCCGCTCCTTGGTGTTCTTCTCCACTGAACAAAGCTGAGCTTCAATCTTCAGGCTTTCGGCCTATATTTACAAATTTTAAACTGCATTTGGCCTACTATTTGGTTGGGCCCTACTACCGGTGTCTGCCGCTCCTTGGTGTTCTCCTCCACTGAACAAAGCTGAGCTTCAATCTTCAGGCTTTCGGCCTATATTTGCAAATTGTAAACTGCATTTGGCCTACTAGTTTGGTTGGGCCCTACTAACCGTGTCTGCCGCTCCTTGGTGTTCTCCACTGAACGAAGCTGAGCTTCAATGTTCAGGCTTTCGGCCTATATTTACTAATTTTAAACTGCATTCGGCCTACTAGTTTGGTTGGGCCCTACTAACGGTGTCTGCCGCTCCTTGGTGTTCTCCTCCACTGAACAAAGCTGAGCTTCGATCTTCAGGCTTTCGGCCTATATTTACAAATTTTAAACTGCATTTGGCCTACTAGTTTGGTTGGGCCCTACTAACGGTGTCTGCCGCTCCTTGGTGTTCTCCTCCAGTGAACAAAGCTGAGCTTCAATCTTCAGGCTTTCGGCCTATATCAGATATTAAACTGCATTTGGCCTACTAGTTTGGTTGGGCCCTACTAACGGTGTCTGCCGCTCCTTGGTGTTCCTCCACTGAACAAAGCTGAGCTTCAATCTTCAGGCTTTCGGCCTATATTTACTAATTTTTAACTGCATTTGGCCTACCAGTTTGGTTGGGCCCTACTAACGGTGTCTGCCGCTCCTTGGTGTTCCTCCACTGAACAAAGCTGAGCTTCAATCTTCAGGCTTTCGGCCTATATTTACTAATTTTCAACTGCATTTGACCTACTAGTTTGGTTGGGCCCTACTAACGGTGTCTGCCGCTCCTTGGTGTTCTCCTCCAGTGAACAAAGCTGAGCTTCGATCTTCAGGCTTTCGGCCTATATTTACAAATTTTAAACTGCATTTGGCCTACTAGTTTGTTTGTGCCCTACTAACGGTGTCTGCCGCTCCTTGGTGTTCTCCTCCACTGAACAAAGCTAAGCTTCAATCTTCAGGCTTTCGGCCTATATCAGATATTAAACTGCATTTGGCCTACTAGTTTGGTTGGGCCCTACTAACGGTGTCTGCCGCTCCTTGGTGTTCTCCTCCAGTGAACAAAGCTGAGCTTCAATCATCAGGCTTTCGGCCTATATTTACAAATTTTAAACTGCATTTGGCCTACTAGTTTGGTTGGGCCCTACTGTTGTGAATTTGCTTTTTGCTCCCTCTAGTGGTTACTAGTTTTTTGACTCTGGTTTTTCTGTCATTCCTTTTATCCGCACCTGGGTCGTTAGTTAGGGGTGTTGCTATATAAGCTCCCTGGACCTTCAGTTCAATGCCTGGCAACGTAGTTATCAGAGCTAGTCTGCTGTGCTCTTGTCTACTAATCCTGGTTCCAGTTATATCAGCTAAGTCTGCCTTTTGCTTTTTGCTATTTGTTTTGGTTTTGTATTTTTGTCCAGCTTGTTCCAAATCTATATCCTGACCTTTGCTGGAAGCTCTAGGGGGCTGGTGTTCTCCCCCCGGACCGTTAGACGGTTCGGGGGTTCTTGAATTTCCAGTGTGGATTTTGATAGGGTTTTTGTTGACCATATAAGTTACCTTTCTTTATTCTGCTATCAGTAAGCGGGCCTCTCTGTGCTAAACCTGGTTCATTTCTGTGTTTGTCATTTCCTCTTACCTCACCGTTATTATTTGTGGGGGGCTTCTATCCAGCTTTGGGGTCTCCTTCTCTGGAGGCAAGAAAGGTCTTTGTTTTCCTCTACTAGGGGTAGCTAGATTCTCCGGCTGGCGCGTGTCATCTAGAATCAACGTAGGAATGATCCCCGGCTACTTCTAGTGTTGGCGTTAGGAGTAGATATATGGTCAACCCAGTTACCACTGCCCTATGAGCTGGATTTTTGTATTCTGCAGACTTCCACGTTCCTCTGAGACCCTCGCCATTGGGGTCATAACAGTTTGCCAGGCCAGTATTAAATGTTTAATGCATTGCAGAAGAGGGATTATAAGAAAGAAGATTCTGAGTTTTTTTTTTTTTTTCTTCTTCCCCTTTACCTCAGAGTGGCTATGCTGGCTGCAGACATGAATGTCCAGACCTTGATTACAAGTGTGGACCAGCTGGCTACTCGTGTGCAGGGCATACAAGACTATGTTATCAGAAATCCTAGGTCAGAACCTAAAATACCGATTCCTGAACTGTTTTCCGGAGACAGGTTTAAGTTTAGGAATTTCAGGAATAATTGTAAATTGTTTTTGTCCCTGAGACCCTGTTCATCTGGAGACTCTGCTCAGCAAGTAAAAATTGTTATTTCGTTCTTACGGGGCGACCCTCAGGATTGGGCTTTTTCGCTGGCGCCAGGAGATCCGGCATTGGCTGATATTGATGCGTTTTTTCTGGCGCTCGGTTTACTTTATGAGGAACCCAATCTTGAGATTCAGGCAGAAAAGGCCTTGCTGGCTATGTCTCAGGGGCAGGACGAGGCTGAAGTGTATTGCCAAAAATTTCGGAAATGGTCCGTGCTGACACATTGGAACGAGTGTGCACTGGCCGCTAATTTTAGAAATGGCCTTTCTGAAGCCATTAAGAATGTTATGGTGGGTTTTCCCATTCCCACAGGTCTGAATGATACTATGGAACTGGCTATTCAAATTGACCGGCGGTTGCGGGAGCGCAAAACCGCAAATTCCCTCATGGTGTTGTCTGAACAGACACCTAATTCGGTGCAATGTGATAGAAAAACCGCAAATTCCCTCATGGTGTTGTCTGAACAGACACCTGATTTAATGCAATGTGATAGAATCCTGACTAGAAATGAGCGGAAAATTCATAGACGCCGGAATGGCTTGTGCTACTACTGTGGTGATTCTACACATGTTATCTCAGCATGCTCTAAACGTATAGCTAAGGTTGTTAGTCCTGTCACCGTTGGTAATTTGCAACCTAAATTTATTCTGTCTGTAACTTTGATTTGCTCACTGTCGTCTTATCCTGTCATGGCGTTTGTTGATTCAGGTGCTGCCCTGAGTCTTATGGATCTGTCATTTGCTAAGCGCTGTGGTTTTACTCTTGAACCATTAGAAAATCCTATTCCTCTTAGGGGTATTGATGCTACACCATTGGCAGCAAATAAACCGCAGTATTGGACACAGGTTACCATGTGCATGACTCCTGAACACCGCGAGGTGATACGTTTCCTGGTTTTACATAAAATGCATGATTTGGTTGTTTTAGGGCTGCCATGGTTACAGACCCATAATCCAGTCCTGGACTGGAAGGCTATGTCAATCTCTAGTTGGGGCTGTCGTGGTATTCATGGGGATTCCCTGCCTGTGTCTATTGCTTCTTCTACGCCTTCGGAAGTTCCTGAGTATTTGTCTGATTATCAGGATGTCTTCAGTGAGTCTGAGTCCAGTGCACTGCCTCCTCATAGGGACTGTGACTGTGCTATAGATCCCAGGCAGTAAATTTCCTAAGGGAAGACTGTTTAATCTGTCGGTACCTGAGCATACCGCTATGCGTTCATATATCAAGGAGTCTCTGGAGAAAGGACATATTCGTCCGTCTTCTTCCCCTCTTGGTGCGGGATTCTTTTTTGTGGCAAAAAAGGACGGATCTTTGAGGCCTTGTATTGATTATCGGCTTTTAAATAAGATCACTGTCAAATTTCAGTATCCTTTGCTGCTGTTGTCTGACTTGTTTGCCCGGATTAAAGGTGCCAAGTGGTTCACCAAGATAGACCTTCGTGGTGCGTACAACCTTGTGCGCATTAAGCAAGGTGATGAATGGAAAACCGCATTCAATACGCCCGAAGGTCATTTTGAGTACTTGGTGATGCCTTTTGGGCTCTCCAATGCGCCTTCAGTTTTTCAGTCCTTTATGCATGACATTTTCCGGAAGTATCTGGATAAATTTTTGATTGTTTATCTGGATGATATTTTGGTTTTTTCTGATAATTGGGATTCGCATGTGGAGCAGGTCAGGTTGGTCTTTAAAATTTTGCGTGAAAATTCTTTGTTTGTCAAGGGCTCAAAGTGTCTCTTTGGTGTACAGAAGGTTCCCTTTTTGGGGTTCATTTTTTCCCCTTCTGCTGTGGAGATGGACCCAGTCAAGGTCCGAGCTATTCTTGATTGGACTCAGCCCTCGTCAGTTAAGAGTCTTCAGAAGTTCTTGGGTTTCGCTAACTTCTACCGTCGTTTTATCGCTAATTTTTCTAGCATTGTGAAACCTTTGACGGATATGACCAAGAAGGGCTCCGATGTAGCTAACTGGGCTCCTGCTGCCGTGGAGGCTTTCCAGGAGTTGAAACGCCGGTTTACTTCGGCGCCTGTTTTGTGCCAGCCCGATGTCTCACTTCCCTTTCAGGTTGAGGTGGATGCTTCAGAGATTGGAGCAGGGGCCGTTTTGTCGCAGAGAGGCCCTGGTTGCTCTGTTATGAAACCTTGTGCCTTTTTCTCTAGGAAGTTTTCGCCTGCCGAGCGAAATTATGATGTGGGCAATCGGGAGTTGTTGGCCATGAAATGGGCATTTGAGGAGTGGCGTCATTGGCTCGAGGGTGCTAAGCATCGTGTGGTGGTCTTGACTGATCACAAAAATCTGATGTATCTCGAGTCTGCTAAACGCCTTAATCCGAGACAGGCCCGCTGGTCATTGTTTTTCTCCTGCTTTGATTTTGTTGTCTCGTATTTACCAGGTTCAAAGAATGTGAAGGCCGATGCTCTTTCTAGGAGCTTTGTGCCTGATGCTCCTGAAGTCGCTGATCCTGTTGGTATTCTTAAAGATGGAGTTATCTTGTCAGCTATTTCTCCGGATCTGCGACGTGTGTTGCAGAGATTTCAGGCTGATAGGCCTGAGTCTTGTCCACCTGACAGACTGTTTGTCCCGGATAAGTGGACCAGCAGAGTCATTTCCGAGGTTCATTCCTCGGTGTTGGCAGGTCACCCGGGAATTTTTGTCACCAGAGATCTGGTGGCCAGGTCCTTTTGGTGGCCTTCCTTGTCAAGGGATGTGCGGTCATTTGTGCAGTCCTGTGGGACTTGTGCTCGAGCTAAGCCTTGCTGTTCTCGTGCCAGCGGTTTGCTCTTGCCCTTGCCTGTCCCGAAGAGACCTTGGACACATATCTCCATGGATTTCATTTCTGATCTTCCGCTATCTCAGGGCATGTCCGTTATCTGGGTGATATGTGATCGCTTCTCCAAGATGGTCCATTTGGTTCCTTTGCCTAAGCTGCCTTCCTCTTCCGATCTGGTTCCTGTGTTTTTCCAGAACGTGGTTCGTTTGCACGGCATCCCTGAGAATATTGTGTCAGACAGAGGATCCCAGTTCGTTTCCAGGTTCTGGCGATCCTTTTGTAGTAGGATGGGCATTGATTTGTCGTTTTCGTCTGCTTTCCATCCTCAGACTAATGGACAGACGGAGCGAACCAATCAGACTTTGGAGGCTTATTTGAGGTGTTTTGTCTCTGCTGATCAGGACGATTGGGTGACATTCTTGCCGTTGGCTGAGTTTGCCCTTAACAATCGGGCTAGTTCCGCCACCTTGGTTTCGCCTTTTTTCTGCAACTCTGGTTTCCATCCTCGCTTTTCTTCGGGTCATGTGGAGCCTTCTGACTGTCCTGGGGTGGATTCTGTGGTGGATAGGTTGCAGCGGATCTGGAATCATGTGGTGGACAACTTGAAGTTGTCACAGGAGAGGGCTCAGCGCTTTGCAAACCGCCGCCGCGGTGTGGGTCCCCGACTACGCGTTGGGGATTTGGTATGGCTTTCTTCCCGCTTTGTTCCTATGAAGGTCTCCTCTCCCAAGTTTAAACCTCGTTTTATTGGGCCTTACAAGATATTGGAAATCCTTAATCCTGTATCTTTTCGTCTGGATCTTCCTGTGTCGTTTGCTATTCACAATGTATTTCATAGGTCCTTGTTGCGGCGGTACATTGTGCCTGTAGTTCCTTCTGCTGAGCCTCCTGCTCCGGTGTTGGTTGAGGGCGAGTTGGAGTACGTGGTGGAGAAGATCTTGGATTCTCGCCTCTCCAGGCGGAGGCTTCAGTACCTGGTCAAGTGGAAGGGCTATGGTCAGGAGGATAATTCCTGGGTGGTCGCCTCTGATGTTCATGCGGCCGATTTAGTTTGTGCCTTTCATGCCGCTCATCCTGATCGCCCTGGTGGTCGTGGTGAGGGTTCGGTGACCCCTCACTAAGGGGGGGGTACTGTTGTGAATTTGCTTTTTGCTCCCTCTAGTGGTTACTAGTTTTTTGACTCTGGTTTTTCTGTCATTCCTTTTATCCGCACCTGGGTCGTTAGTTAGGGGTGTTGCTATATAAGCTCCCTGGACCTTCAGTTCTATGCCTGGCAACGTAGTTATCAGAGCTAGTCTGCTGTGCTCTTGTCTACTGATCCTGGTTCCAGTTATATCAGCTAAGTCTGCCTTTTGCTTTTTGCTATTTGTTTTGGTTTTGTATTTTTGTCCAGCTTGTTCCAAATCTATATCCTGACCTTTGCTGGAAGCTCTAGGGGGCTGGTGTTCTCCCCCCGGACCGTTAGACGGTTCGGGGGTTCTTGAATTTCCAGTGTGGATTTTGATAGGGTTTTTGTTGACCATATAAGTTACCTTTCTTTATTCTGCTATCAGTAAGCGGGCCTCTCTGTGCTAAACCTGGTTCATTTCTGTGTTTGTCATTTCCTCTTACCTCACTGTTATTATTTGTGGGGGGCTTCTATCCAGCTTTGGGGTCCCCTTCTCTGGAGGCAAGAAAGGTCTTTGTTTTCCTCTACTAGGGGTAGCTAGATTCTCCGGCTGGCGCATGTCATCTAGAATCAACGTAGGAATGATCCCCGGCTACTTCTAGTGTTGGCGTTAGGAGTAGATATATGGTCAACCCAGTTACCACTGCCCTATGAGCTGGATTTTTGTATTCTGCAGACTTCCACGTTCCTCTGAGACCCTCGCCATTGGGGTCATAACACCCTACTAACGGTGTCTGCCGTTCCTTGGTGTTCTGCTCCACTGAACAAAGCTAAGCTTCAATCTTCAGGCTTTTGGCCTGTATTTACAAATTTTAAACTGCATTTGGCCTACTAGTTTGGTTGGGCCCTACTAACGGTGTCTGCCGTTCCTTGGTGTTCTCCTCCACTGAGCAAAGCTGAGCTTCAATCTTCAGGCTTTCGGCCTATATTTACAAATTTTAAACTGCATTTGGCCTACTAATTTGGTTGGGCCCTACTAATGGTGTCTGCCGCTCCTTGGTGTTCTCCTCCACTGAACAAAGCTGAGCTTCAATCTTCAGGCTTTCGGCCTATATTTACAAATTTTAAACTGCATTTGGCCTACTAGATTGGTTGGGCCCTACTAATGGTGTCTGTCGCTCCTTGGTGTTCTTCTCCACTGAACAAAGCTGAGCTTCAATCTTCAGGCTTTTGACCTATATTTACAATTTTTAAACTGCATTTGGCCTACTAGTTTGGTTGGGCCCTACTAACGGTGTCTGCCGCTCCTTGGTGTTCTCCACTGAACAAAGCTGAGCTTCAATCTTCAGGCTTTTGGCCCATATTTCCAAATTTTAAACTGCATTTGGCCTACTAGTTTGGTTGGGCCCTACTAACGGTGTCTGACGCTCTTTGGTGTTCTCCTCCACTGAACAAAGCATTGCCGCCTGTTTACTCCTGTTACCAATTTTGAACTGCATTTAGCCCACTTTATTATTTGGGCCTATACCTGTGTTTCCTCCTCATCCTGCCCATTGCCCAGCCAGTGCTACATGAGTCTGCTGGTACATTGACCCAGACCACTACATTCCCCTTGCACTCTACACAGCCAGAATCTGACCCTGCTGAAAGTCTGGTTCCCCTTCCCGCATACTATACCACCTTACACGGGGACAAAGAGGAAGGCGCAGATGAAAGCGCAGGTTCCTTCATCAGGTAAGGAGGGCATACTCGTTGGCGACGTGACTGTCACAGGGCCCCTCATAGTACACAAAAGTGTCTGCCGGTGGGAGACGCCCCCGCCGTCAAACACAATGCCGTACTTTGAGGGGCCCTGTGCCAGTGCCAATGCGAATGAGTGCCCCCCCTGCTTGCTCAGGATCACAGCACTTGCAAAGTTGAAATACTGACCTCTCCCTGCTCCACCGCCGTGACATATTCCGCATTTCCTGGGCCCACTAAAAATTTGAGCCAGCCCTCCCCCCCACAACTTTAGCCAAATGACCCCCAATTTTCAATGGATAACTATTATTATAAGGTAAATTAAGATTCACAAGCTTAAGTGACACGAATTGATGTTTTTGACATTAAAATGGGCACTGTAGGTGTTTTCCTTTCCACCACTCACTGCTGACTTTGCTTCCCCATTGACTTACATTGGGTTTCATGTTTCGGTCGATCCCCGACTTTGCGCGATAATCGGACGATTTCACTCGACTCGACTTTTGACAAAGTCGGGTTTCGCAAAACCCGACTCGATCCTAAAAAAGTAAAAGTCGCTCAACCCTAATTATCACAGCTTCTTATCACCTCACGAGGAATGAACTCTGCACAAGAGTTAGTATGGTCACTACATAAAGTGACCCAGAATTGCAACACTTGTGTCGGACTGGTCAGGTAAGGACAGAGACAGATTGCTGTATTTCTCATGCAAGAATCGCATTGCTTTGCAGGAACTGGCCTGGAACCTCTTCTGACCTGAGCAAGACAGCGTGATGGATTACTATGCAGCTGTCAAGCTCAGGTCAGGAGAGTCGTCAGCCAGTACGGGGTTTACGATGTGATTCTCGCATGAGAAATATGGCAGTTTGTCTCTACCCTTATGGTGAAATGTGGAGAGGTCAGAGAGGTAAGCGTATGTTATTTATTTCTTTTTTAAAGTTTTGTTAGCCCTTTCAGTAAAATTGCATCCAGTGGCCACTATTTTTCTAAATCTGCGCAGTAGTGAATTACAAAACATCTGCATTTTGGCAAGTGTAGATTTTGTAATATTCTAGTAGAATGAATTTCCACTCAAATATATTTGTTCATCTCTACTTGTTATCATCTGTTTTATTCTTCTAGCATTAACTAATAAATTATATTCTTGCTAGGGCACCATTCAAAAGTTTGGACACACGTTTTTCGTGAACTGGTTTTCCTTTTCCTTTTTTTTTTTTTAACTTTTGGTAGCCTTTTCCGGTTCAGAAAAATTGCAGCCCATGGCCACCGTGTTTCTAAATCTTTGCAGCAGCGAATTACAAAACATCCCCATTTTGGCAAATTAAATTCCACTCTAACATATTTGCTCATCTCTAGGGTTGAGCGACTTTTATTTTTATAGGATAGGGTCGGGTTTCACGAAACCCGACTTTCTCAAAAGTCGGTTTTAGTGAAATTGGCTGATCCTATAAAAAAGTCGGGGTCGGGGTCGGCCGAAACACGAAACCCAATGCAGTGCAATGGGATACTATGATTCCCAGGGTCTGAAGGAGAGGAAACTCTCCTTCAGGCCCTGGGATCCATATTAATGTGTAAAATAAAGAATCAAAATAAAAAATATTGATATACTCACCCTCGGACGCGCCCTGGTACTAACCGGCAGCCTTCCTTCCTAAGAATGAGTGCGTGAATGACCTGCGGTGACGTCGCGGCTTGTGATTGGTCGCGTGAGCGGTCACATGGGCGGTCACGCGACCAATCACAAGCCGCGACGTCATCTAAGGTCCTTCACGCGCTCATTCTTAGGAAGGAAGGCTGCCGGAAAGAAGCAGGGCGCGTCCGAGGGTGAGTATATTCCTATTAGGTATATACTCACCCTCGGACGCGCCCTGCTTCTTTCCGGCAGCCTTCCTTCCTAAGAATGAGCGCATGAAGGACCTTAGATGACATCGCGGCTTGTGATTGGTCGCATGACCGCCCATGTGACCGCTCACGCGACCAATCCCAAGCCGCGACGTCACCGCTGGTCATTCACGCGCTCATTCTTAGGAAGGAAGGCTGCAAGTTAGTACCAGGGCGCGTCCGAGGGTGAGTATATCAATATTTTTTATTTTGATTCTTTATTTTACACTTAAATATGGATTCCGATACCGATTCCCGATATCGCAAACATATCGGAACTCGGTATCGGAATTCCGATACCAGATTCAGAAGATCGCCGACCTCATGGCCGACCCCACACAGGGGTCGGGTTTCATGAAACCCGACTTTGCCAAAAGTTGGCGACTTCTGAAAATGGCCGACCCGTTTCGCTCAACCCTACTCATCTCTACCTGCAATCTTTTTTATTCTGTTAGCATTAGCCAATAAATGGTATTCTTGCTAGGGTACCAGTCAAAAGTTTGGGCACACCTGTTCATTCAGTGGTTTTCCTTATCCCTACTGGAATATGTGCATAGTAGATTCAGACTAGAGGCAGAAAAAACACATAGGAATATATAGAGCAATAACAAGTAAAGAAAAACAAACACCTTCCCTCTCCTTCTTGGTCATATAGACCTTCCACAGTCTGGAGTTGCGTTTTGGGTCATTGTTGTGTTGTAACACAAATCATGGTCTCAATGTGCAAACCATATGGGATGGCATGTCGTTGTAGAATTATGTGGTAAATGCCAGGTAAGTGTACCTTGAATTTGAAGTAAATCACCAATAGTGAAACCAGCAAAAAGACATACATCATCACTAGTGTTGAGCATTCCGATACTGCAAATATCGGGTATCGGCCGATATTCACTGTATCATATTTCCGATACTGAGTTCCAATACTTTTAAGATATCGAATACCGGAATCGGAAGTTCCTATAGTGCAGTGAAGCTCTATAATGGAATGTGGGCGGTGCGTGGACGGAGACTGCGTGTCTGTATGTGTGGGCGGGGTCTGTGCGTGACTGTGGGGGTCTGTGCGGGCCTACCGGGGGTCTGTACGGGCCTGCCGGGGGTCTGTGTGGCCTGCCGAGGGTCTGTGCGGGCCTGATGGGGTCTGTACGGGCCTGCTGGGGGTCTGTTTGGGCTGCCAGGGGTCTGTACGGGCTGCCAGGGGTCTGTACGGTCCTGCCTGGGGTTCTGTGTGTGTGCAGGCATCGTCCGATGGGGCTACAAGTCCCATCGGGCGATGCCTACGACAATGACAGTGATTGACACATTAGCCAATGATGGGACAGTAGTAGACTCATCATTCGGCTAATGTGTTAAGTGTAAACCCCCCCACAAACATACATACTACATACAACATACTACATACATACAACATACATACATACAACATACTGCATACATACTACATACATACAACATACATACTGCATACATGTAACATACATGCTACATACATACTACATACATACAACATACTACATACATACTACATACTACATACAACATAATACATACATACAACATACATACTACATACATACATACATACAACATACTGCATACAACATACTGCATACTACATACATACATGATACATACTACATACATACTACATGCATACTACATACATAGAACCTACATACTACATACATACTACATACATGCATACTACATACATACTACATACATGCATACTACATACATACTACATACATACATACAACATACTACATACATACATACAACATACTACATACATACTACATACATACTACATACATACTACATACATACAACATATATACTACATACATACAACATACATACTACATACATACTTACTACATACATACTACATACATACAACATACTACATACATACTACATACATACAACATACTACATACATACTAAATACATACTACATACATACAGCATACATATTACATACATGCATACATACATACAACATCCATACAACATACATACTACATACATACAACATACATACAACATACTTGCAACATACTACATGCATACTACATACATACTACATACATACAACATACTACATACATACTACATACATACAACATACTACATGCATACTATATACATACTACATACATGCAACATACTACATACTACATACATACTATATACATGCATACTACATACATACAACATACATACTACATACTACATACATACAACATACAACATACATACTACAAACATACATACTACATACATACAACATACTACATGCATACTACATACATACTACATACATACATACATACTACATATATACAACATACATACTACATACATACTGTGGCATAGCGACTGGTCATGTGGTTAATGGGTGGTATGTATCGCAGAGGTGGGTGGCCCTGTGATGGAAGCCTGGGTATGTTTTGCTCAAGCAGATCTACTGCTGAGGGATTTGTTTACATTGGGAAGGCTTCCAGGTGATTGGAGAGATGGGTGGGTCCAGTCACCTACAAACCCACCCAAAGAGGTGTATCTGGACACCTAAGATGGTTTTGTGTTTAAGGACCTGTGGTGATGTCACATTCACCTGACTGGCCATGTGACAGGTACCTGGGTGTGGTTACACCTATGTAAAAGAGATGTGTGTAGCACATGGTGTGAGTGTGTGGGAGTCTGTCAGGGTGGACACACTTCCATGTGTCCTGGCTGGACACTGCAGAGTGGCCTGTGTGTTGGATGGTTCCATGTGGGGACAGACGTCCTGAACAACAAACAGAGACCATATTTAGGCTGGAGAGCCTATGTGCTGGACATAGCACAGTCTGTGTGCCCACAGACCTGAGAGAGCAGAGCTCTACTATGGACATTGAGGATTCATCTGTCTGATGTAAGACTGTTTACCTGTTGTTCATGTTGCTATGTTATTTATGGAGCAATAAACCCTGTGAACTTTTAATGGAACATGTCTCCTGAGTGTCATCTGCCGCACCTGAGCGAGTACAACCCCTACAATACATACAACATACGTACAACATACAACATACATACTACATACATACTACATACATACAACATACTACATACATACTACATACAATACATTCATACACTACATACAATACATACATATAGACATACAATACATATAACATAGAGTACATACTCACCATCACTTGTCACTTTGTTCTCCGAAGCCAGTGTCATCTGTAAAAAATATTAAAATAACAAACAAACACTATACTCCCAGATCCACAAAAATCCACGAGTGGCCCACGACGATCTTTCGTGGAGAACGGCAGCATCAGCTGATGTGACCACTCTCCAGGGGCTCCAGGAACACAATGATGGGAGGAAGGTATCCTTCCGCACTGTATTCCTCTGCCGCTGTAAAAACAATAGTCCATAGTTTCACTTTTGGCATTGCTGTGTGAGAAATTTTCCACGCAGCAATTGCCATAAAGTGAGACTCTGAACTATAGTAACCTCTCAGTGATGCACTGCAGGAGCCATTGTCACCTGTCAGTGTGTCACTGAAGGTCCTATAGAGCAGTGACATCACCCGATGTCACTGCTCTATAGGGGAGATCGTCATGGTACACTCGTTATTAATTGGACTACGGCAGACAGGAAGTATACGGTTTATTATTCTACGTTTTTTGCAGGCGCTGAAGTATGGTAAGTATAGTTAAATGAAGAATATTAAAATACTTCTTTCTGACTGTGTCTTTATTTTTTTTTTAAGGCTATGAATATCAGCCTGCAGCTGTCTGCGTAGCCTTTACTGGCTATTAAAATCGGGGGACCCCCAAAAAATGACGTGGGGTCCTCCTATATTTTATAGCTAGAAAGGCTACGCAGACATCAGGTTTTTGCCGTCAGGCACAATCCGGTGAGTTTTGAAAAAAAAAACAGATCCGTTTTTTTTCCGCCGGATCCGTTTTTTTCTCATAGAGTTGTATTAGTGTCGGATTGCGCCTGATAGCCACACGTTTCATCCATTTTTTGCCGGATCCATCGCTGTGAGTTTTTTCACCAGACAGAAAAACCATTCCTCTGTATGTGTTTTCCATCCGGCGGAAACAGCTTTTTTAACGGATAGATATATCCATAGATATATAATAGAAAGGCCAATGTTTCTAAGGCTACTTTCACATTTGTGTTTTTAGCAATCCGTCGCAATCCGTCATTTTGGGAAAAAAAATGGATCCTGCAAATGTGATCACAGGATGCGTTTTTTACCCATAAACTTGTATTAGCGACGGATCGCGACGGATGGCCACACGTTGCGTCTGTCGTGCAACGGATCCGTTGTATTTTGGCGGACCGTCGGCACAAAAAACGTTCAAGTGAATGTTTTTTTGTCCGTCGCGTCTGCCATTTTCTACCGTGCATGCGTGGCCGAAACTCCGCCCCCACCTCCCCAGACTTCAGAATGGGCAGCAGATGCATTGAAAAACTGCATCCGCTGCCCATGTCGAGCACAAATTTCACAACGTGCGTCGGTACGTTGGCCTGACGCATAGCGACGGACCTGTACTGACACAAGTGTGAAAGAGGCCTTAATGAGCGTTTAATTTAAAAAAAAAATGAAAAAAACGGCGTGGGCTCCAGCGCAATTTTCTGCGCCAGAGGGGGAAAGCCGACGGCCGGGGGCCAATTTTTGGGAAGGGGGTAATTCCAATGGCCCCTCTCTAGGCTATGAATATCAGCCCGCAGCTGTCTGCGTAGCCTTTACTGGCTATTAAAATAGGGGGACCCCCCAAAAAAATGACGTGGGGTCCTCCTATATTTTATAGCCAGAAAGGCTATGTAGACAGCTGTGGGCTGATATTCATAGTCTAGAGAGGGGCCATGGATATTGGCCCCTCCTAGCTACAAATACAAGTCCGCAGCCCCAGAAATGGCGCATCTGTAATTCCGGCACTTAGCCCCTTCTCTTCCCACTCCCGTGTAGCGGTGGGATATGGGGTAATAAGGGGTTAATGTCATCTTGCTATTGTAAGGTGACATTAAGCCGGGTTAATAATGGAGAGGCGTCAATAAGATGCCTATCCATTATTAATCCTAGTGTAGTGAAAGAGTTAAAAAAAAAAATAAAGGCACAGCCAGAAAAAAGTATTTTAATATTCTTCATTTAACCATACTTACCATACTTTAGCGTCTGCAAAAAACGTAAAATAATAAACCGTATACTACATGTCCGCCGTAGTCCAATTAATAATGAGTGTCCCACGAGGATCTCCCCTATAGAACAGTAACAGTGACATCAGGTGATATCACCACTCTATAGGACTTTCAGTGACACACTGACAGGAGACAATGGCTCCTGCAGGGCATTACTGAGAGGGTACTATAGTTCAGAGTCTCACTTTATGGCAATTGCTGCGTGGGAAATTTCTCACACAGCAATGCCAAAAGTGAGACTAGGGACTATTTTTTTACAGTGGCGGAGGAATACAGTGTGGAAGGATACCTTCCACCCGTCATTGTATTCCTGGAGCCCCTAGAGAGCGGTCGCATCAGCTAATGCTGCCGTTCTCTACGGGAGATCGTCGTGGGCCACTCATGGATTTCTGCGGATCAAGGAGTATATTGTTTGTTTGTTATGTTAATATTTTTTACAGATGACACTGGCTTTGGGGATCAAAATGACAAATGATGGTGAGCATGTACTCTGTTATATGTATTGTATGTCTATATGTATGTATTGTATGTAATGTATGAATGTACTGTATGTAGTATATATGTAGTATGTACACTCACCGGCCACTTTATTAGGTACACCATGCTAGTAACGGGTTGGACCCACTTTTGCCTTCAGAACTGCCTCAATTCTTCGTGGCATAGATTCAACAAGGTGCTGGAAGCATTCCTCAGAGATTTTGGTCCATATTGACATGATGGCATCACACAGTTGCCGCAGATTTGTCAGCTGCACATCCCAAAGATGCTCCATACAAGGCAGGATGGATCCATGCTTTCATGTTGTTTACGCCAAATTCTGACCCTACCATCCGAATGTCGCAGCAGAAATCGAGACTCATCAGACCAAGCAACGTTTTTCCAATATTCTACTGTCCAATTTCGATGAGCTTGTACAAATTGTAGCCTCAGTTTCCTGTTCTTAGCTGAAAGGAGTGGTACCCGGTGTGGTCTTCTGCTGCTGTAGCCCATCTGCCTCAAAGTTCGACGCACTGTGCGTTCAGAGATGCTCTTAGGCCTACCTTGGTTGTAACGGGTGGCGATTTGAGTCACTGTTGCCTTTCTATCAGCTCGAACCAGTCTGCCCATTCTCCTCTGACCTCTGGCATCAACAAGGCATTTCCGCCCACAGAACTGCCGCTCACTGAATTTTTTTTCTTTTTCGGACCATTCTCTGTAAACCCTAGAGATGGTTGTGCATGAAAATCCCAGTAGATCAGCAGTTTCTGAAATACTCAGACCAGCCCTTCTGGCACCAACAGCCATGCCACGTTCAAAGGCACTCAAATCACCTTTCTTCCCCATACTGATGCTCGGTTTGAACTGCAGGAGATTGTCTTGACCATGTCTACATGCCTAAATGCACTGAGTTGCCGCCATGTGATTGGCTGATTAGAAATTAAGTGTTAACAAGAAGTTGGACAGGTGTACCTAATAAAGTGGCCAGTGAGTGTATGTATTATGTATGTATGTTGTATGTATGTAGTATGTATGTATGTAGTATGTATGTTGTATGTATGCAGTATGTACGTATGCAGTATGCATGTAGTAAGTATGTAATATGTATGTATGTAGTATGTATGTTTGTAGTATGTATGTATGTAGTATGTATGTAGTATGTATTTTGTATGTATGTTGTATGTTTGTAGTATGTTGCATGTATGTTGTATGTATGTATGTAGTATGTATGTTGTATGTATGCAGTATGTATGTAATATGTTGTATGCATGTTGTATGTATGTAGCATGTTGTATGTATGTTGTATGTATGTAGTATGTTGTATGTATGTTGTATGTATGTATGTGTATGTATGTAGTATATATTATCTTGTATGTATGTTGTATATATGTAGTATGTATGTTTGTGGGGGTTTTTTACTTGTCAACACATTAGCCGGATGATGGGACTACTACTGTCCCATCATTGGCCAATGTGTCAATCACTGCCATTGTAGCAGGCATAGCCCGATGGGACTTGTAGTCCCATCGGATGATGCCTGCACACAAACATAAAGACCCCCGAGAGGCCCATAAAGACCCCCGGCAGGCCGCACAGACCCCCGGCAGGCCGCACAGACCCCTGGCAGGCTGCACAGACCCCCGAGAGGCCCGTACAGACCCCCAGCAGGCCGCACAGACCCCTGAGATGCCCGTACAGACCCCCGGCAGGCCGTACAGACCCCTGGCAGGCCGCACAGACCCCCGAGAGGCCCGTACAGACCCCCGGTAGGCCACACAGACCCCCGGCAGCCTGCACAGACCCCCGAGAGGCCCGTACAGACCCCCCACGGTCCCACACAGACACACAGTCTCCGCCCACGCACCGCCAACACTCTTCCCCCCTCCAGAACTGGATGTACAAGGAAAGAAAGGGTTTATTTTCATTCCGATATTTGTGTCCCATTGACTTGCATTGGTTTCCGGTATCAGTATCGGCGATATCTGATATTTTTTGGATATCGGCTGATCCAATCCGGTCCGATATTTCCCGATATCGGAAGGTATCGCTAACACTAATCATCACACATAAACAATACTCTCAAACATTTCTGCATCTCACATAGATATGATGGTGGGTGTCAAAAATTTTGAATTTTGACTTATCAAACAGATTTTAATTTCTATAATGTACAATATTGGTGTTGCTTTTCCCAAACAAGTCTCTTCCTCTTGTTTGCAGTCCTCAGTATTGGCTTCTTTCCATCACTTAAACCATAAAGGACTTCTCCTTGCAGTTTCCTTTGCACAGTTAATGTTAAGATATCTCTGCTACTTGGGGTGCTGTCAATGTGCAGGGGCAGGCCTATTGAGTGCCAGTTTCATCATAATGAGTGATGATTTTCATGGCTGAACTTGAGGATTCCTTAAAGGTTCTAGCAGTTTTCTGGATTGACTGACTTTCATATTCTAATTTAAAGATGGAATATCATTTCTCTTTACTTAGTTGAGTGATTTTTGTACTATATTTTTGCTTTAAAAAGTTGTTGTTTAGGGTCAAGTACTGTACAGAACTGTGCACCATCAATGCCTCTACAAATCCACTTGATGGTCACAAACACTTTCTGAAGATTGATGATTCCAAAAATGTTCTGTTGACAAGCCATACATGTACTGTGGAAGCCATTCTACATAGTAACATAGTAACATAGTTAGTAAGGCCGAAAAAAAGACATTTGTCCATCCAGTTCAGCCTATATTCCTATATTCCATCATAATAAATCCCCAGATCTACATCCTTCTACAGAACCTAATAATTGTATGATACAATATTGTTCTGCTCCAGGAAGACATCCAGGCCTCTCTTGAACCCCTCGACTGAGTTCGCCATCACCACCTCCTCAGGCAAGCAATTCCAGATTCTCACTGCCCTAACAGTAAAGAATCCACTTCTATGTTGGTGGAAAAACCTTCTCTCCTCCAGACGCAAAGAATGCCCCGTTGTGCCCGTCACCTTCCTTGGTATAAACAGATCCTCATCGAGATATTTGTATTGTCCCCTTATATACTTATACATGGTTATTAGATCGCCCCTCAGTCGTCTTTTTTCTAGACTAAATAATCCTAATTTCGCTAATCTATCTGGGTATTGTAGTTCTCCCATCCCCTTTATTAACTTTGTTGCCCTCCTTTGTACTCTCTCTAGTTCCATTATATCCTTCCTGAGCACCGGTGCCCAAAACTGGACACAGTACTCCATGTGCGGTCTAACTAGGGATTTGTACAGAGGCAGTATAATGCTCTCATCATGTGTATCCAGACCTCTTTTAATGCACCCCATGATCTTGTTTGCCTTGGCAGCTGTTGCCTGGCACTGGCCGCTCCAGGTAAGTTTATCATTAACTAGGATCCCCAAGTCCTTCTCCAAGTTCTTCTAGGTGACTAGCTGATGAATCTCCTTAAATGAATGTCAAGGATGGGTAAAGTTGTCTTCAGAGTAAAAGTGCGTTACTTTGAAGAATGTAAGGTTCAGCTCACAACAAGCTTGTTTCAAACCTGTTTTGCTCTGTTTCCATATAAGTTTCTATGTGGTTTTGCTGACTCTGGTTTCAATCAGTAATATGTATATTCCAATAAAAAAAATGTAAAAATTGCATGAACAGGTGTGCCCTAACTTTTGATCAGTACTACATATTTAGCATGATGATAAAAATTTACCACCCAGGTTAGTCAAACTTTCTGACTTGTATGCTCTCTACCTTGTATTCTGCTTGTTTCACTGTGCACTTCCTTCATTTATCAGTTTTTCCTTCGTCTTAGCTTGAATCAAATACATACGGTAAGATAAACTCTAGGCATTACACTATCTCTAAACACAAAACACCAATCTAAGCCTTATACCATTAATTCTACACATCCGTCAACTTAAGGGGAACTTGTCACGTCATTTCAAGCATCTAAACTGCATCACAGCACATGCGCGGCTCTTCAATCGACACTGCGCAAGCGTGGCTGGCTCCAAGCTGCACATTGCACAAGTGCAGCTGCCCACTCTGCAAGTGCAGATCCAAGTGCTATACAAGATTTCAGTGGTTGGTCCAACCAGGGAAATCAATCAAGTTGAGTGGGTGGTGATACCTGTGACTGAGCAAAAAATTAAGCACACCGCTGACTAAATGAGCAGGTACCATATATCTATATAAAATGCTTTTTTGGACTTCATTA
Organism: Ranitomeya variabilis; assembly: GCF_051348905.1. Lineage (NCBI taxonomy): Eukaryota > Metazoa > Chordata > Amphibia > Anura > Dendrobatidae > Ranitomeya > Ranitomeya variabilis. The sequence continues at coordinate 577,984,541 of NC_135236.1, forward strand.
CAGTGCTGTTTTTAATGAAAAAGCATGTTAGTGATGCAAATTGCATCATTGACAATGCACTAAGCAAAAAAAATAGTGCACACTCTGTTGTTCAGGAGGTGCAGGCTGAACTTGGAAAAGTCCAATGTAGTAACCATAGAAGGGAACAGCCGCACTCAATAAACGTTTATATTTGCAAAAAGTGTCTATTTTTATTATATGTACAGGTGGATGGGCTCACATTTTTTGGCCAAATTTTGTGCTAAGCATCTCATGTGTTTTTTCATAGATTTCACAAGCCATTATGCTATTCACATTTCATGTATCACACATTCATTTGCTTTAGAACAATTGAGTGCAACCATTTATCTATTTGCTATTTAACATCTGTGAGTTTCTACTAAACTTTGAGGAATCAACCAAGATGATGGGCGGCGATGACGACATAATCAATATAACCACCCCACTTCTGTGTCAATTCAAACGCTCACTGCTCATAATTAAGAAGAGTGCTGTGCATGTGGATCTGGAGGAAGAAAGTGTTTGCCTGCGATACAGATGGTACTACCCACACCAGCTTCATCCCATCTGTTCAACATGAATCTTCTGAAGAGGAGAGGGAGGAGAGGGAGCTGAAGAGTCGTCCTCCTGGTAGGGACCTTGAAGTCTTGTCTGTTGGGAGTCTGGCACACATTTCTGACTTAATGTTCCTCTGCCTTTCCCATGAACCTTGTGTTATACACATTTTGGCCAACATTGATTACTGGTTATTGACCCATCTCAACCCACACTACAATGAGAACTTTATAGCTCTCATTCCTGCTGTGGAGAGGGCTAGTGAATTGGTTCAATACCAAAAGGCCTTAGTTGAACAATTAGTACAGAATTCCCATCTGACAACGCTGACAGCAGAGGTCATAGATATTTGGGCAACCAAGGAGGAGAGATGAGGGAGTCACACACCAAGTCCAACAGAGGCAGAGAAACACTATCAAAGGTCTGGGACAGTTTCATTAGACCCTTCCAGCACCCAAGCCCTGATTTGAGGGGTAGTCTGACAAGGAGGGAATAGTTTTTGACGATGGTGAAGGAGTACCTAGCCAATCGTACCAGCGTCTTCCGTGATTACTTTGTGTAGTACAACTTTTGGGTATCCAAGCTGGACATATGTCATGGCCTGTCCCTCTACTCCTTGGAGGTGCTAGCCTGCCCTGCTACTAGGATTTTGTCAGAGCGTGTTTTTAGTGCTGCCGGGGGCATAATAATTGATAGGCACATCCACCTGTCAACTGAAAATGCTGACAGTCTGACTCTTATCAAAATATACTTCTCAACCCAACTGGATAACAGTAGTGGAACATAAAGCCAATTCAAATGTAGGGTCATCAGGCGGTCCTCACCCAAATTCTTTTTAGGGTCATCAGGGGGTCCTCAATCAAAATTTTCAAAGGGTTATCACGTGACCTTTGCCTTTAATTTTTCCAGGGTGTGTATGATGCTATCCTACATAATTTTTGCAGGCGGTGTAGGAGACCTACCTCTACATTTCTCTTTTATATGTATACAGTGAAAAAGAGCTATTAGAGTTATTAGGTTTAAGCGGCAATCACTTTTTCATACAGGGCCCTGTAGGTTTGAATGTCTTCTTTCTTTAATAAAAAAGACCTTAATTTAAAAACTGCATTCTGTGTTTACTTGTGTTATGCTTGTCTAATATTTAAATTTGTTTGATGATCGGAAACATTTTAAGTGTGACAAACATGCAAAAGAATAGGACATCAGGAAGGGGGCAAACACTTTTTCATACCACTGAATGTATACCACCAATAGGTAATGTTTTTCAGCCCTTACATTTAGTGCATAGGCTTTACCTGTCTACTAGTACCACTCCTTAAAAATTGGAAGCCAATGTTTTTATGAGGCCCTCCTCTATGTGTCTTCAAGGGTGTATTGCAGTCCCTCCTACAAATTTTTGGCAGCCCTTGCACTTAGTGCATAGGCTTTATGAGTGTAGAAGTCCCAAAACCTAACAATTATCACAAAATGTGTTTGATGCCCTGCTCTATGTTTAACCCGTTTACCCCCATGGGTGGTTTGCATGTTAATGACCGGGCCAATTTTTTACAATTCTTACAACTGTCCCTTTATGAGGTTATAACTCTGGAACGCTTCAATGGATCCCGGATATTCTAATGCGGTTTTCTCGTGACATATTGTACTTCATGATAGTGGTAACATTTCTTTGATATTACTTGCGTTTATTTGTGAAAAAAATGGAAATTTGGCGAAAATTTAATAAATTTTGGAATTTTCCAAATTTGAATTGTTATGCATTTAAATCACAGAGATATATCACACAAAATACTTAATAAGTAACATTTCCCACATGTCTACTTTACATCAGCACAATTTTGGAACCAAAATTTTTCTTTGTTAGGGAGTTATAAGGGTTAAAATTTGACCAGTAATTTCTCATTTTTTCAACACAATTTTTTTTTAGGGACCACATCTCATTTGAAGTCATGTTTAGGGGTCTACATGATACAAAATAACCAAGTGTGACACCATTCTAAAAACTGCACCCCTCAAGATGCTCAAAACCACATTTAAGAAGTTTATTAACCCTTCAGGTGTTTCACAGGAATTTTTGGAATGTTTAAATAAAAATGAACATTTAACTTTTGTTCACAAAAAATTATTTCAGCTCCAATTTGTTTTATTTTACCAAGGGTAACGGGATAAAATGGACCACAAAAGTTGTTGTACAATTTGTCCTGATTATGCCGATACCCCATATGTGGAGGTAAACCACTGTTTGGGCGCATGGCAGAGCTTGGAAGCAAAGGAGCGCCATTTGACTTTTCAATGCAAAATTGACAGGAATTGAGATGAGACGCCATGTTGCATTTGGAGAGCCCCTGATGGGCCTAAACATTGAAACCCCCCCCACAAGTGACACCATTTTGGAAATTAGACTCCCTAAGAACTCATCTAGATGTGTGGTGAGCACTTTGACCTATTAAGTGATTCACAGAAGTTTATAATGCAGAGCTGTAAAAATAAAAAATCATATTTTTTCACAAAAATGATTTTTCGCCCCCAATTTTTTATTTTCCCAAGGGTAAGAGAAGAAATTGGACCCCAAGAGTTGTTGTACAATTTGTCCTGAGTATGCTGATACCCCATATGTGGTGGTAAACCACTGTTTGGGCACAAGGGAGAGCTCGGAAGGGAAGAAGAGCCGTTTGACTTTTCAATGCAAAATTGACAGGAATTGAGATGGGACGCCATGTTGCGATTGGAGAACCACTGATGTGCCTAAACATTGAAACCTCCCACAAGTAACACTATTTTGGAAAGTAGACCCCCTAAGGAACTTATCTAGATGTGTGGTGAGCACTTTGACCCAGCAAGTGCTTTGAAGAAGTATATAATACAGAGCCGTACAAATAAAAAATCATATTTTTTCACAAAAATTATCTTTTCGCCCCCAATTTTTTATTTTCCCAAGGGTAAGAGAAGAAATTGAATGGCAAAATTTGTTGTAAAATTTGTTCTGAGTATTCTGATACCCCATATGTGGGAGTAAACCACTGTTTAGGTGCATGGCAGAGCTCGGAAGGGAAGGAGGGCCATTTGACTTTTCAATGCAAAATTGACAGGAATTGAGATGGGACGCCATGTTGCGTTTGGAGAGCTACTGATGTGCCTAAACATTGAAACCCCCCACACGTGACACCATTTTTGAAGGTAGACCCCCTATGGAACTTATCTAGATGTGTGATGAGCACTTTGAGCCACCAAGTGCTTCACAGAAGTTTATAATGCAGAGCCGTAAAAATAATAAATCATATTTTTTCACAAAAATGATTTTTTGCCCCCAATTTTTTATTTTCCCAAGGGTAAGAGGAGAAATTGGACATCAAAAGTTGTTGTCCAATTTGTCCTGAGTATTCTGATACCCCATATGTGGGAGGGAACCACCCTTTGTGCTCATGGCAGAGATCAGAAGGGAAGGCGCGCCATTTGGAATGCAAACTTAGATGAATTGGTCTGCACGCCTCACATGGCGTTTGCATAGCCCCTAATGTACCTAAACAGCAGAAACCCCCCACAAGTGACCCCATATTGGAAACTTGACCCCCCAAGGAACTTATATAGATGTGTTGTGAGAATTTTGAACCCCCAAGTGTTTCACTACAATTTATAACGCAGAGCCGTGAAAATAAAAAATCTTTTTTTATCCTCAAAAATTATTTTTAGCCCCCAGTTTTGTATTTTTCCAAGGGTAACAGTTGAAATTGAACCACAAAAGTTGTTGTCCTATTTGTCCTGAGTACACTGATACCTATATGTGGGGGGAACCACCGTTTGGGCCCATGGCAGAGCTCATAAGGGAAGGAGCGCCATTTGGAATGCAGACTTAGATGGATTGGTCTGCAGGCATCACGTTGCATTTGCAGAGCCCCTGATGTAACTAAACAGTAGAAACTCCCCACAAGTGACCCCATATTGGAAACTTGACCCCCCAAGGAACTTATCTAGATGTGTTGTGAGAACTTTGAACCCCCAAGTGTTTCACTATGGTTTATAACACAGAGTGGTGAAAATAAAAAATTCTTTTTTTTTCCACAAAAATTATTTTTTAGCCCCCAGTTTTGTATTTTCCCAAGGGTAACAGGAGAAATTGGACCCCAGAAGTTGTTGTCCAATGTGTCCTGAGTACGCTGATACCCAATATGTTGGGGTAAACCCCTGTTTGTGCGTATGGGAGAGCTCGGAAAGGAAGGAGCACTGTTTTAGTTTTTCAACGCAGAATTGGCTGGAATTGAGATTGGACGCCATGTCGCGTTTGGAGAGCCCCTGATGTGCCTAAACAGTGGAACCCCCCAATTATAACTGAAACCCTAATCCAAACACACCCCTAACCCTAATGTCAATGGTAACCTTAACCACACCTCTAACCCCGACACACCCCTAACCCTAATCCCAACCCTATTCCCAACAGTAAATGTAATCCAAACCCTAACTTTAGCCCCAACCATAACCCTAACCCTAGCCCCAACCCTAACCCTAACCCTAGCCCTACCCTTAACCCTATCCCTAACCCTATCCCTTACCCTAGCCCTTACCCTAGCCCTAATCCTAGCCATAACCCTAGCCCTAACCCTAGCCCTAACCCTAGCCCCAACCCTAGCCCTACCTCTAACCCTATCCCTAACCCTAGCCCTAACCCTAACCCTTACCCTAGCCCTAATCCTATCCCTAACCCTAGCCCTAACCTTAGCCCTGACCCTAGCCCTAACCCTAGCGGGAAAATGGAAATAAACACATTTTTAAAATTTTTTAATTTTTCCCTAACTAAGGGGGTGATGAAGGGGGGTTTGATTTACTATTTATAGCAGGTTTTTTAGTGGATTGTTATGATTGGCAGCCATCACTCACTAAAAGACGCTTTTTATTGCAAAAAATATTTTTTGCGTTACCACATTTTGAGAGCTATAATTTTTCCATATTTTGGTCCACAAGAGTCTTGTGAGGTCTTGTTTTTTGCGGGATGAGTTGATGTTTTTATTGGTAACATTTTCGGGCACGTGAGATTTTTTAATCGCATTTTATTCCGATTTTTGTGAGGCAGAATGACCAAAAAACAGCTATTCATGAATTTCTTATGAGGGGGGGCGTTTATAACCGTTCTGCATTTGGTAAAGTGGATAAAGCAATTTTATTCTTCGGGTCAGTATGATTACAGCGATACCTGATTTATATTTTTTTTATGTTTTGGCACTTTTATACGATAACTATTTTATAGAAAAAATAATTATTTTTGCATCGCTTTATTCTGAGGACTATAACTTTTTTATTTTTTCGCTGATTATGCTGTATTGCAGCTCGTTTTTTGCAGGACAAGATGACATTTTTAGCGGTACCATGGTTATTTATATCTGTCTTTTTGATCGCGTGTTATTCCACTTTTTGTTCGGTGGTATGATAATAAAGTGTTGTTATTTGCCTTGTTTTTTTTTTTTACGGTGTTCACTGAAAAGGTTAACTAGCTGGACAGTTTTATGGGTCGGGTCGTTACGGACGCAGCAATACTAAATATGTATATTTTTATTGTTTTTTTTTTTTTATTTAGATACAGGAATGTATTTATTGGAACAATATATATTTTTTATCATTTATTTAGGAATTATTTTTTTTCACACATGTAATTTTTTATTTTTTTTTTACTTTGCCTCAGGGTTGACATCACAGTAAAGTGACAGATTGCTGATCTGACACTTTGCTGTGCACTGTGTCAGATCAGCGATCTGACATGCACAGCAGGGAGGCTTCCCGGCAGGCGCTGGTTAGCCACCTCCCTGCAGGACCCGGATGCAGCCTTGTGGCCATTTTGGATCCGGGCCTGCAGGGAGGAGGAGGTAAGAGACCCTCGCAGCATCGCGATCACATCGCGTTGCTCCGAGGCTCCAGGGAAGCATGCAGGGAGCCGCCTCCCTGCGCAATGCTTCCCTATACCGCCGGAACACTGCGATCATGTTTGGTCGCAGTGTGCCAGGTGTTAATGTGCCGGGGCGGTCCGTGACCGCTCCTGACACATAGTGCCGGATGTCAGCTGCAATAGTCATCTGACACCCGGCCGCGATCGGCCGCGCTCCCCCCGTGAGCGTGGCTGATCGCTCTGGATGTACTATTCCGTCCTTGGGAAGTAGGGCCCACCTCTCATGGATGGAATAGTACGTCCAATGGTAGAAAGGGGTTAATACAAGGTTTATAGCAGTCCCTCTTTCTAAGTTTTGGCAGTTCTTCCATTATCCACATATGCTTTGTGATTTTCAGAGTCTCTCCATAAATTAAACAGGATGTGTCTGACCATGTCACACACACCACATGCCCAGATAAGGTAAAATATTAAAATTACATTTACTGGTGACTACCGGTGGGTGCATTTTCATTTCCCTCTTTGTCGTCTACCGTAGTCATAGGCGACAAGGAAATCCGGTAAGAGATGGACTTGCTATTAAGGCGTGTTTTTTTTCTCTATTTCATTTTGCCTTATTTACAACTCATTATACAAGAAAGAATGTTTCCTAACATTTTTTTCTGTAATATCCATTTTAACTTCGATTTTGTATGTTTTATCATCAGTCAATAAAAGTGGAGTGTTACTCTGACCACATTGATCCCAGCAGCAACTTGGGAGTCAGAGATGCATCCAGGTTTCTTCCCCATGCTGTTCCCATTCAATTTGAACACGGTTTCCATCCACTTCAGCAATTTCCCTGCTCTCCTGTTAGGGTCTTCCCTGAAAAATGCTCGAGTTTCCTATTGACTTCCAGCATACTCGTTAGTTGAGTTGAGCCTATCCATTCTGCTTGATTCCAGTACTGAGCATTTTAGTGCTCGAACATCAATAGTAATTACACTTTTTTCCTAAATCAGCAGTTCAAGGAAATATAAGAATCTTTTGCAATATTATTAAAGATGTTTTTTCCCCTCTTATCAATTTATTTTTCCATGCACTGATCATTCACTTTCAAAAGTAGTTCAAATCTGTCCAAAGTTCTTTCATCACTTCGAGATCAAATTATACATGGCGACCATAAAAGTCTATGGGAACAAAATCAGAGTACACAAGTAGAAGCTGCTGAGACTTTTAAAGACTGGAGCATGAGAGGGGGAAACTGCTAAAAATGCAGGACAGAAATACAGTTATTCCTAGTGCACCGACATAAAACAGCTTATCCTGTAAAGTCACCAGAAGGAGCATCTACATGTTAGGCTGGGGTCACACTTGCGAGTGTAATGCGAGAAACTTGCACGAGTCTCTCGCATCAATACCCGGCACTGCCGCCAGCACTCGGGACTAGAGCGTTCAGCTGCATGTATTTTTATGCAGCCGCATGCTCCGGTCCCGAGTGCCGGCGGCAGTACCGGGTATTGATGCGAGAGACTCATGCGAGTTTCTCACATTCCAAACGCAAGTGTGACCCCGGCCTTATGAAGTTGCTTACAGTTACTTACACAATACAGCTAGGATGTTTTCCAATTTTTTTTAAATTCTTTCTAGAATCAGTGTAGATAGGCTTTGGTTATCGATTGGCAAGGCCCATTTCCAACTTTATATAGCCTATTCATGTTTGCAAACATGCATATAATTTTCATTTGATGTTTCAACCCATATCAATAGAAAACTTAGTAACCTTACTAATCTTCATATGTTTTTCTTTTAAGATTCTGTTCAAGATTGCCCCAGAAATTGTGATGGAAATGGTGAATGTGTTTCAGGAGTCTGCCATTGCTTTCCAGGATTCCATGGAGCAGACTGCGCAAAAGGTACTATTACATTATATATGGATATGTTTTTCTTTATCAAAATAGATTAAAAGTGGAAATTTTCTAGATTTACAAGGTTACATGTCAGGGATCTTCCTTTTATGAAACAATATGTTCTCCAATTCAAAGGGAATCTGCCACCAGGTTTTTTGCTACTACATCTGAGAGCAGCATGATGTAAAGGCAGACACCTTGGTGGAATATGTTGTGTACACTGGGGGTGGGGAGTTGGAGAGATATCTTATGATGACAGGAACAGCGCAAACTCAGTCACCTGATCGACCACTCAGAGGACAGATAAAGCTTGCAGCCGGAATAACGCCAGGGAGCATACTTTAGAAGTTTAAAGCTTTGTTATTTTATGATTGGAGAATAATTTCTAATAACTGTAATTTGCAAAACCATTTATTTCCACCTTTTCTGCTTGGTAAAATGTATTCTCTATGGTGGCACAACACCTCTAAATGGGAAGAGGATGCAGAACCATGGTTTAAGAATAGATCTCTCACTATCTGAACTGTAGTAGTGTGCTGGGTGGTGGTGAAGATAGAAAAACTTGAGTCAGGAACACAAACTTAAAAGTTAAGATTCTGTGTGTAAAAATGCTCTGTGTTGTAAAGGAAAAGTTTGTGAAGTTATGCACCCGCTATCTATTACCTAGTTCCCACAAAGTTACTGCTAAGTAAAAGACTATTTTTGAGTGGTGGTCACCTTGATTGAACTGTTCAATATCGAATCCTGGCCAACCAAAGTTATCCATAACATGCAACCTTTAAGGACAGGGCACCCCCATAAACAAAGTTCACACACCCAGCCAGGTGTAAGAAACGAGTACCTCTTCCATGGTTACTGCTCCGCGCCAAGTTGCAAACATGCCGAATGTGGAAGTGTTATAGTTTTATTTCTCTTTGTATTAGTTTAGCTATGAACTGTTTCTTAGTCTAAACCTGTACAAAACTTGTGACTATATACCTGGTGAAGTGGAGATTGAGGGTTTTATTTACGATAAATTAAAAGTTAACTATATATTTTGCTAAGAATGTCTTTTCTATTGCTTTTGCAAACATTTCTCAGATAGAAAACCTGTAATATCTGCGGTAGAATAATCACTCGGAGTACACATTGAAGACATAGAAAGAAATAAAATTTAAGAAGGGTATAACAGGTGCTAAAAAAAACACTAAAATTATTTTAAAAATATTTATACCTTACCAATCCACTGGCACTCCAAATTCACCTTTCAGGGGGGCCACTCTAATCTCTGTACATGCTGTATGGTTCAGCCAGAAATGTCTTTAGATTTATCCCGGTGATGATTGCATCATCTTGCCAGGCAAGAATTTCATCACCTGTGCAATACTAAGGAAATCCTGAATACATGACCTATTGGTGGCTATTGAGGACCAGAGTTGGGGAACATTGGTCTAGACAAAGCAAGTAGAACAGAGACCTGCTCTATTCTTCCTGATTAATCCAGACTAAGGCTTCAAAACAGCAGAAAACCATCAATTTGTCTAAGTAATCTTGCATATAGTTTTTGAAGGAACTGTAGGAGGGAGGAGAGTTGTTACAATCATCTTGGATAAATGACCACAAATCTATTGATGTAGGCTTCCGCAAATTCATCTCTCTCTTCATATAATCCCATACAGACTCTATACTGAAGTCAAGGATTTGAAGGGTCCATAGCATCACTTACAGGACCTCTTGTTCTTCTTTATGCTGGAGATAGTTCTTACATTGGTGATATATTTAGGAATGGTTGCTGTTCCAGAATAAATTTGTAGCCAATGACATACCTCGATGATGGTGTAGCATGTTGCGGAAGTGTAGCTATGTTTTCAGCAAGGATGGGAGGAGGGGGATGCAAAATGCATCTATGTGAGCCCCTAACCAGGTAACCATATTTACAACTATGGTGGCACACTCTAATCTCGGATATAGGGGTACCTCAATAGATAACCATTCTGTTACTGAAAATATTTATCTATACAATATCTATCTTGTACACCACATTTAGCCAATTATCAGGTCGTGCAATATTATCTCCAATGTAAAGGCTAAGACTAAAATAGGCTTGTACTCAGGAGCAATCAGGTAGAAATAGCCTGTAACTCAGGCTTATTATTGCTCCTTGTCACTGCCTGATAAGAAATAAGTAATTGGTGAACAGATCAATCCTAAGCAGGAATGTATGTTTAAAGTTGAGGTATAAAATTATTTACTTCGGGACATGATAGCAGCCGAGTGCGGGGGTGCCAGTGAGACACGCAGGAACCTCGACTCGTGTTTCTCTGCCTTCAGCCTCATCAGTCACTAAAAACTATCTTCGGCAAAAAGAGAACAAGGCGTTCTGGAAGTGATGATATACACTATGTTCCAAATTATTATGCAAATGACATTTTTCTCTGATTTTCCTAAATGGTTGGTGCAAATGACAATCAGTCTAGTAAAAGTCATCACCCGATAGAGTATACATCGAATTCTATTGAAGAAACCTCCCAATGATAACAGTATAATCTCTAAAATGAATAAAAACTCAAAATGCACTGTTCCAAATTATTAGGCACAGTAGAATTTCTAAACATTTGATATGTTTTAAAGAACTGAAAATACTCATTTGAAGAATTTGCAGCATTAGGAGGTCACATTCACTGAGCAAAAAAAGCTATTTAGCTCCAAAACATCCTAACAGGCCAAGTTACATGTTAACATAGGACCCCTTCTTTGATATCACCCTCACAATTCTTGCATCCATTGAACTTGTGAGTTTTTGGAGAGTTTCTGCTTGTATTTCTTTGCATGAAGTCAGAATAGCCTCCCAGAGCTGCTGTTTTGATGTGAACTGCCTCCCACCCTCATAGATCTTTTGCTTGATGATAATCCAAAGGTTCTCAATAGGGTTGAGGTCAGGGGAAGATGGTGGCCACACCATGAGTTTATCTCCCTTTATGCCCATAGCAGCCTATGACTCAAATGTATTCTTTGCAGCATGACAGCATGACATGGTGCATTGTCATGCATGAAGATGCTTCTGCTCCTGAAGGCATGTTTCTGCTTTTTATACCATGGAAGAAAGTTGTCAGTCAGAAACTCTATAAACTTTGCAGAGGTCATTTTCACACCTTCAGGAACCTTAAAGGGCCCTACCAGCTGTTCTGGACCAAAACATGACTCCTCAATCTCCTTGCTGATATCGCAGCCTTGTTGGGACATGGTGGCCATCCACCAACCATCCACTATTCCTTCCATCTGGACCATCCAGGGTTGCTCAACACTCATCAATAAACAAGACTGCTTGAAAAATAGTCTTCATGTATGTCTGGGCCCACTGCAACCATTTCTGCTTGTGATCACTGTTTAGGGGTGGCCAAATAGTAGGTTTATGCACCAAAGCAAGCCTTTGAAGGATCCTACACCTTGAGGTTTGAGGGACTCCAGAGGCACCAGCAACTTCAAATAACTTTTTGCTGCTTTGTAATGGTATTTTGGCAGCTGCTCTCTTAATTCAATGGATTTGTCTGGCAGAAACCTTCCTCAATATGCCTTTATCTGCATGAACTCTGTTTCAGTCATAAATCTCTTCATAGTATGATGATCACTCCTAAGTTTTCGTAAAATATCTAATGTTTTCATACCTTGTCCAAGGTATTGCACTATTTAACACTTTTCAGCAGCAGAGAGATCCTTTTTATTTCCCATATTGCTTGAAACCTGTGGCCTGCTTAATAATGTGGAACATCATTTTTAAGTAGTTTTCCTTTAATTAGAATCACCTGGAAAACTAATTATCACATGTATTTAAGATTTCAGTGATCCATTGAGCCCTGAGACAGACACAATTCCATTCATGAGTTTATTTGAAAAACAAAACAATTAAATCTTTATGACACTTAAATCCAATTTGCATAATAATTTGGAACACAGTGTAGTCGAACAAAGTCCTGTCTCAACATCATTGAGCCAGTGTGAGATTATAAAAAGAGACAGAAGAATTAACACGAGCTTACATGAATTGAATATCTATAGTTAGTTTAAAAAAATCCCTGCTGTTGAGTTCCTTCAAAAATTATGTGCAAATATACCTAGAAGAATTGATAATGCATTGAAGGAAAAGGGTGATCACTAGTGTTGAGCATTCCGATGCTGCAAGTATCGGGTATCGGCCGATACTTGCTGTATCGGAATTTCCGATACCGAGATCCGATATTTTTGTGATATCGGGTATCGGTATCGAAACAACATTAATGTAAAAATGTGTAAAAGAAAGAATTAAAATAAAAAATATCGCTATACTCACCTGTCCGACGCAGCCTGGACCTCAGCGAAGGAACCGGCAGCGTTGTTTGTTTAAAATTTGCGCTTTTACTTGGTTACGTGAATTCCCGGCTTGTGATTGGTCAGGGCGGCCATGTTGCCGGGACGCGGACCAATCACAGTAAGCCGTGACGAAATTACGTCACGGCTTGCTGTGATTGGTCCGCGTCCCGGCAACATGGCCGCCATTAACCAATCACAAGCCGTGACGTCACGGGAGGCTGGACTTGCGCACTTTTTTAAAAAGCGCGCGTGTCCAGCCTCCAGTGACGTCCCGGCTTATGATTGGTCACGGCGCCATGTTGCCGGGACGCGGACCAATCACAGTAAGCCGTGACGAAATTACGTCACGGCTTGCTGTGATTGGTCCGCGTCCCGGCAACATGGACGCCATTAACCAATCACAAGCCGTGACGTCACGGGAGGCTGGACTTGCGCACTTTTTTAAAAAGCGCGCGTGTCCAGCCTCCAGTGACGTCCCGGCTTATGATTGGTCACGGCGCCATGTTGCCGGGACGCGGACCAATCACAGTAAGCCGTGACGTAATTTCATCACGGCTTGCTGTGATTGGTCCGCGTCCCGGCAACATGGCCGCCCTGACCAATCACAAGCCGGGAATTCACGTAACCAAGTAAAAGCGCGAATTTTAAACAAACAACGCTGCCGCTTCCCTCGCTGAAGTCCCGGCTGCGTCGGACAGGTGAGTATAGCGATATTTTTTATTTTAATTCTTTCTTTTACACATTTATATGGTTCCCAGGGCCTGAAGGAGAGTTTCCTCTCCTTCAGACCCTGGGAACCATCAGGGATACCGTCCGATACATGAGTCCCATTGACTTGTATTGGTATCGGGTATCGGTATCGGATTGGATCCGATATTTTGCCGGTATCGGCCGATACTTTCCGATACCGATACTTTCAAGTATCGGACGGTATCGCTCAACACTAGTGATCACACAAAATATTCATTTGATTTAGATTGTTTTTTCTGTTAATTTATTTTGCACTTTGTTAATTGATAAAAACTTACTTTGCAGCACTTTTCTACACCTGCCTTAAAGAGTTGCACATTATTGTATTTTATCAGATAAATTACGATAGCTTCTTTCCGCACTTAGCAGCTACTTCTTCCTCTCACCCTTGTCTCTTAAACTTGTCCTTCACTCAAAATAGCTCAAATCTGTCTTGCTCTTACAAGATGGATTGCAGGGTCCCTGTGTGTCATGTGCACAGCCCTTTGTACTCCATTGAGAGGGGAGTGGGGAGGAGGAGTGAAATAAGGGAGAGGAAAAAGGCAGTTGCTATCATAAAAAGTTTGTAGTGAACTTTCTAAGTCTTTCACCCCTCTGCAGAGCTGTACAATTTCATCCTCTTATTGCTTGTCTCAGTATGCTATAAAAGGTGTGGTGCAGTGACCCCTGTTACAGGTAGGGGGTGCTGTATGGTCTCCCCATAATATGCATGGAGGCGTATTGAGGCCATATGAATTCATGGCAGTCACAGGCATAACTGTGGTGATAACACAAAGTCTGGCGTTACTGTGAATGGCTGGTATGTGTGTCCCAGAGGAAGACACTCTGCACTGTCAGACTGAAGTAAGGATGTTCTGGAACCTGTAGTCCTACAATAAATTGTGTTGCTTGACAAGGGAGACTAACAGGGCTAGTTATGAGAGATGAGAGGGTCAAACTAGCCACACACACACCTCCCACCTATGGGAGTGTGTTATGGTCTGGTGATTAAGGAGCGACATGCGACTGGCTCTGAGCAGGTGGTAACTATACCGACCACAGTTCCTGATCTTAACACAGACACTAGCAGTAGCCGTGGGTTGTTCCTGTCACTCCCTGGACACCTCGTCACAGCCGGAGATCTAGCTACCCCTAAAGGTAGAAGCAGGAAAGCTATCATGCCTCAGAGAAAATCCCCAAAGGATAGGACAGCCCCCCACAAATAATGACTGTGAGAGGAGAAGGAAATGATATACGTAGTATGAAACAAGATTTAGCAAAGGAGGCCACTACTAGCTAGAAAGAATTAGTACAGGACAGAACACTGTGCGGTCAGTAATAAAAACTAGAAAAAGTCCACCGCAGAGAAATGCAAAAATCTCCACACCTGACTAAAGGTGTGGAGGGAAAACTCTGCTGCCCAGAGCTTCCAGCTTAGCTGACTAGATACATACTGATAAGCTGGACAAATGAGCAAAACATAGAAAGTGCTAAACAACAAAGTCCACAACAAGTGAACTGCAAAAAGACAAGCAAGGACTTAGATTTGCTGAAATGGTCAGAGTGACAGGGAAATCCTCAGAGAGCCATGACTCCAAGCTCAACAATTGACAACTGGCATTGAATTAAGGAAAAGGCCAGACTAATATAGCAGAGCCAGAAAGACGATCAGTGAAAACAGCTGCTGATGCTAAATCCAAGAAGCAGCCATACCACTCAAAACCACAGGAGGGAGCCCAAGACCAGAACTCACAAAAATGCTACTTATAACCACCGGAGGGAGCCCAAGAGCGGAATTCACAACAGGAGTGGTTACAAGTATGTAATATGACCAGGGTGTGGGTCACATGGTTGAGAGTGTTTGGACCTCAATGGTCTGTGCTGTAGGTCCTGGAAAGGCCTATGTGTTGGGAGTGCCATCTCCCTGAATAGCACGTGGTGGGGCTTTGGACCTGGTGGCCTGGGTGTTGGACGAGCGTCCTGAATATCACCCGGACTGGCCACATGTGTGTATAGAGCCTGGGATGGCCCTACGCTGAGAAAGATGCCATCCTGTTGAGGACCTTGGACTGACGAGGAGTCAGCCTGTGGAGCAGGAGCTCCTGGAAGGTAACCCTGGACAAGGGTATGGTAATATGCCTAAAATAAGTTTATCTGCTACATGAACAGACTGGGAGTCATGACATGTTTGTGGATGGATTGAAATGAACTTTACGTTATGTGTTTTATGATGGTTAATAAACCTAAGAGACTGATTTATATGAGGAAACCGTGCCTGAGTGCTTGAATCCCGTGCCAAGCGAGTGTCCCCCAAGACACGTAGTAGGCGAAACGCTATTAAGGATTGAGTGAGAGTTGGTTATAACCAAGTGTTCTCAAATAAATTTTTTAAGAACTGAGTAAGGCTATGTGTGCATGTTGAGTATTTGCTTCCAGAAATTTCTGCAAGATTTCTGCGTCTCTTGGCAGGAAGAACGCTGCGGAAAAAATGTGCGTTTTTGCCGCCTTTTTGGGGGCGTTTTTGCATGCCTTTTTGTACATCAATGAATGCTTTTTTGAGCATTTTAATATAAGATATAAATAGAGATATAAAACAAATTTGCGATGTAATTTCAACACCACCTTTTTCATGCTGATACAGTAGTAGAGCTTTGTATCAGCCCACCACCCTCATTACTAAGCTGATAAGTACACACAAACACACACACACAAACACACGCATTGTCACCTGCCTATGTAGAAGCCTTAACAGAATGAACATATTTAGGCTGTAACCAGACAGCAGCTGTTAATTTTAAAGAAAAAAAAAAGAAAAAAAAATTGCTTGGGCTCCCACATAATTTTAACCCCTTTACCCCCAAGGGTTGTTTGCACGTTAATGACCAGGCCAATTTTTACAATTCTGACCAATGTCCCTTTATGAGGTTATAACACGAACGCTTCAACGGATCCCGGTGATTCTGACAATGTTTTCTCGTGACATATTGTACTTAATTATAGTGGTAACATTTCTTTGATATTACCTGCGTTTATTTGTGAAAAAAATGGAAATTTGGCAAAAATTTTGAAAATTTCGCAATTTTCCAACTTTGAATTTTTATACAATTAAATCACAGAGATATGTCACACAAAATAATTAATAAGTAACATTTCCTACATATCTACTTTACATCAGCACAATTTTGGAACCAAAATTTTTTTTTCTTAGGGAGTTATAAGGGTTAAAAGTTGACCAGCAATTTATCATTTTTACAACACCATTTTTTTTTAGGGACCACATCTCATTTGAAGTCATTTTGAGGGGTCTATATGATGGAAAATACCCAAGTGTGACACCATTCTAAAAACTGCACCCCTCAAGGTGCTCAAAACCACATTTAAGAAGTTTATTAACCCTTCAGGTGTTTCACAGGAATTTTTGGAATGTTTAAATAAAAATGAACATTTAACTTTTGTTCACAAAAAATTATTTCAGCTCCAATTTGTTTTATTTTACAAAGGGTAACAGGAGAAAATGGACCCCAAAAGTTGTTGTACAGTTTGTCCCGAGTACGCTGATACTCAATATGTGGGGGTAAACCACCGTTTGGGCGCATGGCAGAGCTCGGAAGGAAAGGAGCACCATTTGACTTTTCAATGCAAAATTGACTGGAAATGAGATGGGACGCCATGTTGCATTTGGAGAGCCCCTGATGTGCGTAAACATTGAAACCCCCCACAAGTGACACCATTTTGGAAAGTAGACCCCCTAAGGAACTTATCTAGATGTGTGGTGAGCACTTTGACCCACCAAGTGCTTCACAGAAGTTTATAATGCAGAGCCGTAAAAATAAAAAATCATATTTTTTCACAAAAATGATTTTTTCGCCCCCAATTTTTTAATTTCCCAAGGGTAAGAGAAGAAATTGGACCCCAAAAGTTGTAGTCAAATTTGTCCTGGGTACGCTGATACCTCAAATGTGGGGGTAAACCACTATTTGGGCGCATGGCAGAGCTCGGAAAGGAAGGAGCATCATTTGACTTTTCAATGCAAAATTGACTGGAATTGAGATGGGACGCCATATTGCGTTTGGAGAGCCACTGATGAGCCTAAACATTGAAACCCCCACAAGTGACACCATTTTGGAAAGTAGACCCCCTAAGGAACTCATCTACATGTGCTGTGAGAGCTTTGAACCCCCAACTGTTTCACTACAGTTTATAACGCAGAGCCGTGAAAATACAAATTCTTTTTTTCCCTACAAAAATTATTTTTTAGACCCCAGTTTTGTATTTTCCCAAGGGTAACAGGAGGAATTGGACCTCAAAAGTTGTTGTCCAATTTGTCCTGAGTACACTGATACCCAATATGTTGGGGGGAACTACCGTTTGGGCACATGGGAGAGCTCGGATGGGAAGGAGCGCCATTTGGAATGCAGACCTAGATGGAATGGTCTGCAGGCGTCACGTTGCATTTGCAGAGCCCCTAATGTACGTAAACCATAGAAACCCCCCACAAGTGACCCCATATTGGAAATTAGACCCCCCAAGGAACTTATATAGATGTGTTGTGAGAGCTTTGAACCCCCAAGTGTTTCACTACAGTTTATAACGCAGAGCCGTGAAAATAAAAAATATTTTTTTTTTGCACAAAAATTATTTTTTAGCCCCCAGTTTTGTATTTTCCCAAGAGTATCAGGAGAAATTGGACCCCAATAGTTGTTGTCCAATGTGTCCTGAGTACGCTGATACCCCATATGTTGGGGTAAACCCGTTTGTGCGCACGGGAGAGCTCGGAAGGGAAGGAGCACTGTTTTACTTTTTCAACGCAAAATTGGCTGGAATTGAGATCGGATGCAATGTCGCATTTGGAGAGCCCCTGATGTGCCTAAACAGTGGAAACCCCCCAATTATTACTGAAACCCTAATCCAAACACACCCCTAACCCTAATCTCAACTGTAACCCTAACCACGCCCCTAACCTTGACACACCCCTAACCCTAATCCCAACCCTATTCCCAACTGTAAATGTAATCCTAACCCTAACTTTAGCCCCAACCCTAACTTTAGCCCCAACCCTAACTTTAACCCCAACCCTAACTCTAACTGTATCCCTAACCCTAGCCCCAACCCTAACCCTAGCACTAACCCTAGCTCTAACCCTAGCCCTAACCCTAGCCCTAGCCCTAGCCCTAACCCTAACCCTAATGGGAAAATGGAAATAAATACATTTTAATTTTTTAATTTTTTGTACCTAAGGGGGTGATGAAGGGGGGGTTGATTTACTATTTACAGCGGGTTTTCTAGCGGATTTTTATGATTGGCAGCCGTCACACACTAAAAGACGCTTTTTATTGCAAAAAATGTTTTTTGCGTTACCACATTTTGAGTGCTATAATTTTTCCATATTTTGGTCCACAGAGTCATGTAAAGTATTGTTTTTTGCGGGACGAGTTGATATTTTTATTGGTAACATTTTCGTGCACTTGATAGTTTTTGATCGCTTTTTATTCCGATTTTTGTGAGGCAGAATGACCAAAAACCAGCTATTCATGAATTTCTTTTTGGGGGGCGCTTATACCGTTCCGCGTTTGGTAAAATGGATAAAGAAATTTTATTCTTCGGGTCACTATGATTACAGGGATACCTCATTTATATCATTTTTTAATGTTTTGTCGCTTTTATATGATAAAAACTATTTTATAGAAAAAATAATTATTTTTGCATCGCTTTATTCTGAGGACAATAACTTTTTTATATTTTCGCTGATGATGCTGTTTTGTGGCTTGTTTTTTGCAGGACAGGATGACGTTTTCAGCGGTACCATGGTTATTTATATCCGTCTTTTTGATCGCATGTTATTCCACTTTTTGTTCGGTGGTATGATAATAAAGCGTTTTTTGCCTCGGTTTTTTTTTTTTTTTTTTTTACAGTGTTCACTGAAGGGGTTAACCAGTGGGACAGTTTTATAGGTCGGGTCGTTACGGACGTGGCGATACTAAATATGTGTACTTTTATTGTTTTTTTATTTTTATTTAGCTAAAGGAATGCATTTATTGGAACAATATTTTTTCATTATTATTATTTATTTAGGAATTTTTTTTTTTTTACATTTTTACTTTGCCCCAGGGGGGACATCACAGTAAAGTGACAGATCGCCGATCTTACACTTTGCTGTGCACTGTGTCAGATCGGCGATCACACAGCACAGCAGGGAGGCTTCCCGGCGCCTGCTCTGAGCAGGCGCTGTGAAGCCACCTCCCTGCAGGACCCGGATGCAGCCCTGCGGCCATTTTGGATCCAAGGCTTGCAGGGAGGAGACGCTCCGTACAAGGTGAGCACATCGCCTTGTACCGATCGCCTCAGGGAAGCACGCAGGGAGCCCCGTCCCTGCGCGATGCTTCCCTGTACCGCCGGAACCCTGCGATCATGTTTGATCGCAGTGTGCTGGGGGTTAATGTGCCGGGGGCGGGCCGTGACCACTCCTGGCACATAGTGCCGGATGTCAGCTGCGATAGTCAGCTGACACCCGGCCCTGATCGGCCGCGCTCCCCCCGAGAGCACGGCCGATCGCGCTGGACGTACTATTCTGTCCTTGGTAAGTAGGGCCCACCCCACATGGACGGAATAGTGTGTCCAAAGACGGAAAGGGGTTAATAAACAGCAGAGGGAAAACAGACATGCTGAGGGCTGATGTTAATATTCCAGGAAGGAGCCAATAGCCATAAAGATTTCCAGACTTTTAATATCAGCTCACAGCTGTTTGCATAGACATTTCTGGCTAATTTACAGGGGGACCCCAGAAAAAATTGACATAGATTTTATAGGGGAAACCTATCTAGCAAAGGCTAGGCAGATTGCTGCTGTCTGATATTCATATCCTAGGAAGGGGCCATGGATTTTGGCCCCTCTCACACTAAAAAAATCAGCTCTCAGCCACCCCAGAAAAGGCGCATCTATAAGATGTGCCAAATCTGGCACTTGCCCCGTAGCAGTGGCAATTGGGGTTCATATTTGTGGGGTTGATGTCACTTTTGTATTGTCAGGTGACATTACAAGCTCACAGGTTAGTAATGGAGAGGAATCTATAAGACACCTATAAATTACTAACCCCATAGTGATAGTGTATAAGAACCCAAAATAAAGTCCTTTATTTGAATTAATAAGGACTCCTTTTACCCCTTCATGACCAGAGCTTTTTTGATTTTGCGGTTTAATTTTTATCTCCTCTCCTACCCAGAGGCTTAACTTTTTTTATTTTCTGTCAATATGGCCATGTGAGGGCTTATTTTTTGTGGGATGAGTTGTACTTTTGAATGACAGCATTACTTTTACAATGTCGTGTACTAGAAAATGGGAAAAAATTCCATTCCAAGTGCGGTGAAATTGCAAAAAAAGTGCAATCCCACACCTGTTTTTTGTTTATCTTTTTGCTAGGTTCACTAAATGCTAAAACTTACCAGCCAGTATGATTCTTCAGGTCATTACGAGTTCATAGACACCAAACATATCTAGGTTCTTTTTTATCTAAGTGGTGAAAAAAAATTCCAAACTTTGTTAAAAAAAAAATCTCGGGTTGGGTCATGTCTTATTTTTTGCATGCTGAGCTGACATTTTTAATTATACCATTTTGGTGCAGATACATTCTTTTGATCACCTGTTATTGCATTTTAATGCAGTGTCGTGGCGATCAAAAAAACCTTAATTCTGGCGATTTGACTTATTTTTTATCGGTACGTTATTTTGTGGTCAGGTTAATCCATTTTTTATTGATAGATCGGGCAATTCTGAATGCAGCGATATCAAATATGTGTAGGTTTTTTTTTAATTATTTTATTTTGAATGGAGCAAAAGGGGAGTGATTTAAACTTGTATATACTGACTTCTCTTAAATACAGCCGGCGATACACTGACAGGAATTAATCACGCCCGCACTGTATCACTGAGCTGCCGTGAGAGTTCTTCAAAGTTCATCAGCTCCAGTGATCTCACTTACGGCACCACTGCTGCATGGGAAAGTTCTCATGCAGTGGTGCCATAAGTGAGAGCACCAAAGCTGATGAACTCTGGTGAACTGTCATGGCAGCTCAGTAATACACTACGGGAGTGATTACCTCCTGTCAGTGTATCGCCGTTGGCAGGGTAGAGCGGTCGCAAGATGTGACTGTTCTTCACTAGTGAGTATATGTTGTTTTTTTTAATTTTACATTATTTCTAGGAGACATGGGCATCGGGGATTTGGCGTTAAGGTGAGTGTAATGTTTTTTATATTTTTATTTGACTGTGTATGCAATTTAACATTTTTTTTAACTGTAAGCACAGGCACCCATCAGCAGCACCTGCTGTCACTGTTATCAGTGACAGCAGACGTAGCCTGATGGAAGCAGTAGTCTCATCGGCCCATGCCTGCAGGTCACAGTCACAGCTGCGGGGTCATGCTGACATGTCCCAGCATGACCCACATGTCCCAACTCTGCCCGACAGTCTGCGGTAGCGTTACCGCTGGTCACAGTCACAGCCGCGGGATCATGCTGACATCAGACAGTATTATCCCGCAGCGCTGTGACCGACAGTATCGGTAGAAGCGTTACAACGGGTGACAGTCACAGCTGCAGGGTCCTACTGACATCTGTCAGCATGATCCTACAGCGCTCTGACCGGCAGTCTTATTGGCGGTAGCGTTACCGCAGATAAAACCCACCTCACCGGTGTTTCCCACACTGTCACACAGATGACAGCATGGAAAACACAATAGCTGGTAAAACACAATACAAAAACTCACCAAATCTGCAGCAAATTCACAAACATTTTTAGACCTGCGATTTTGCAGCTGTTTCATTACGTAACTAATTTCATTTATTTAATAACATATATAGGACCATTATTTTGGGCAGGATAAGAGCATAGATTAATGGACTTCAATGTAGTAGAATGTTAGCAAATATTTAATATTATGATTGCTACACTTTGTTTTTTAAACCAAAAAAGAGTTAGTGATTTATGGAAACGGATTTGAATATGGCTCCATCTTTGTCTGTTTTTTAACTTTAGTTATTGCTTATGTAACACCCTTTTAGGGCTACCACGGTACACTGGGTGTTATGGGGGGTCTCACCTCTCCAGGGCGCAGTGCCTCCACCTGAATCTTGATTGGAGCTCTCTCTCCGGGACTGCAGAAGGACTATTATCTTCTACCAGGGGCTGACTCGGGAAGCCCCTGCCACACTCAGTACACACTCACAGGGATCAGGAGTAAAACAGTTTAACAGGTTTATTGCTATGCAGCATAAATGAGATGAATTTAAAAGAATAACATGCAATACAAGTAACTGTGCTCTGTCAAAGTCATATACACGTCACACTCTAATTCTACTTCAACCCTGCAAGTATAACGTAGCAGTTTTTTTTTTTGTTTCTTCTGGTTTAACTCAGTCCAAACTTTGGGGCCCAGTTGCCGCGGATGTTGGCACACAAATTAGAACAGTTGGTGCACTTAGATTAATATTAATGGCAATAGTCTGGGCTGTAATGTACTCACTGTAAATAGAGCTGGTAGGACCACAAGTCTCAGAAGGGCACTCACTGCGCTTCTCCAATGGTCGGATGGTTCTCTGGATGCCAGCTGGGGGCGGCCGGATTCAGTCCTTTATACGGTGGGAGTGCCGGCAGAACTCTCCAAGTTCTTGATGCAACTTACTCCAGAGGGTAAAACAAAGCCGCGCTCTCTCCAGAAGTGCGGGTATATCCGAGGGGACAGCAACCCTGCAGCGTGGTGAGATGCAAATCCACCGTGCTCAGTCTCTCCAAGCAAGATGCCCCGCTCTTTTCTTTCTCTGAATTCTTGCTTTCACTTTCTGCCCAGCTCCTCCCTCCAAGTCCCTCCTCATCCAATCCAGGCTGTATCATCTGACTGAAACAAGGGTCCCTGGGAATTGAAGTCCACTGCAGCTCAGAAGAAAACCTGATAATGTCTGTAGGTCCCTGTTTAACAGCAGCTGCAAAGCTCTTCTTAGTGTCTGTAAGTCCCAGTATACCAGTAGCTGCCCTGACAGTTCCCAGTGCAGGTGTTACATTTTCCCCCTGGTGAGCCATTGAAAGTGTCCCAGCACGACATGAGGACTCAGCCAGCACCTGAAACATGAATGGGGGTTAAAGCATCCTGACTAACACCAAATTTACATGCACACAAACCACTTCCTGGACACATGGGAGATACTGGGAAATAAACCCAAACAGAATTTGAATTAAAGTGTATCAGCCTGAGGACCTCAGTGGTATGTCCCATTCTATCATAGGTCAGCATCATGGGTGGCCTAGTGTCCCGTTTGGGACAAGTGTGTACTGAGGGGGGCCCCTCCTCAGCCCCCGATTCTTGTCTGTCAAGAACGGGCTCCTCCAGGTGGATCTCTTCATTTAATAAATGTCCCTCTTCTGAACTCTCCCCCAATGGTGGGCAAAGCGCACTCGCCTCCTGACAAATGTCCCTTTTTTGTGCTTCCACTTCAGGAGTCTGGTTTTCAGGGCCCCCGCCTATGGGGCATGGGTCCTCAGTCCACTTGTAGCTCCATTGACCGTCGGGTCCGCATTCATCCCCAGACTCGCTGTCACTTCCTCCTGAAGCAACTCCAGGCTGGGGTGGTTGTTGACACCTACGACTTCTCCTATTGCATGGAAGGGTTTTATGACCTCCTTGGGTTGGCAATGGCGGTAAAGGGATGTTTTTTCCCACATGCAACACATGTCGGGCTTCCCCCTTCTCGGGCTTCACTCTGTAGGCCGGGACACCAGGCAGCTTCTCCATCACCACATAAGGGTCAGGACACCACCGATCAGCAAGCTTGTGCTTCCCAGGAAGACCTAGAAGTTGGATAAGGACTCTATTGCCAGGCAGTAAAACTTGTTCCCGAACTCTACAGTCATAGCGAGTCTTATTGCGCTTCCCTGATCGACCAGAGGCCTGCTCTGCCAATCTGTAAACTTTTTTTTTTTCAAATCTTCTTTTAGCTGGGACACATGTTTTAAGTAGGTGTTCCCATTAGAACTGTCAAAGGTTGTGGGTTCCCTTGGGGGTGATACGGGGTGGGTCTGGATTTCTTGATCCCACAGATGGCGCATAGCTCCTTGATTAGTCTACTTTCAAAATCTCTTCCTTGATCGGTATGGATGCGGGCAGGCAGCCCTTAATGCACAAAGAACTTCTCCCATAGTGTTTTTGCTACAGTAGTTGCCCTTTGATCTTAGGTGGGGTGGGCTTGGGCATATCAGGTGAAATGGTCAGTGACCACTAACACATTACTGACATTGCTTTCATCAGGCTCGATGGAGAGCAAATCAATGCACACTAGCTCAAGTGGGCCATCACTGGTAATGTTCACAAGAGGGGCTGATCTCAAAGGCAATATTTTTCTCAACACACACCGGGAGCATGATTTGCAGTATTCTTCAATATCCGCTTCCATCCGAGGCCAGTAAAATCGGTCAGCCACAAGACTCATGGTCTTTTCGATGCCAAGATGTCCATGGTCATCATGCAGGGACTTCATGACCATCCTCCAAAATCGGGTGGGTAACACCAGCTGTCGGCGGACTCCTCCCTTCTGGCACTTTGCCTCCCGGTATAGTAGTCCATTTCTTACTACCAGAGACTCTAGCTGCCGAGTCAGCAGGACAGATTCCTCTGTTCGTAATGCATTCTTTTCGGGCCTCCAGCCCCTCTTAACCCACCATCGGACTACCCCCACTGATCGATCCTCCTGCTGTGCCTTTCGGACTTGATTACGAGTCAGTTGAGGGAGAAAGTCTGGGGTTACATTACAACCCTTCTGGTTTCCTACTCTCTACTCTACCGAGGTCATCATTCTCTATTCCTGAAACCAGGTTTTGCTTCTCGGCTACCTCCGCAGCACTTTGTAATCGCTGTATTGTCTTAGCCTGAGCACTTAACAGTTGTGTAATCTGCTCCCCTTGTTTCTCGATGAATTTCAACAGTTCTATCTCTCTACAGTCGGCTGCTGGCTTCAAGGCAACAGTAGTCACCCGAGAAAATGTCTTCTCTCTTGCGGCCAAAATAACCTCCTCCTTCCGAACTTCCTTAAGCAACTCATGAAAAGAACAAGGAATCTTCTCTCTATCACAAGACCTCATCCGCTGGGCAATTGGATCATGAGTGAGAGCTTCTCTGAGTACTTGTTCCAGACGACACTGATCAACTTCTTTAGGGCTGACGCCTCCTTTAGATACTATTCTATGAACCAGTTCATCTAGTCGGTATAGATAGTCGGACATCTTCTCATCTGGCTGTTGGTAGGTGGTACGGAGTTTATAGAGTAGATCAGTAGCATCTTCAGGGGATCCAAAAGCATCTTCTAAAGCACTCATATAATCTTGCTAAGTTGCCAGAGGCTTGCTCCGCCAAGCAGCCTGCACCACCTCCACAGCAGTACCCTTCAAGCTCTCTACTATTCTCTGCTTCTTTACAGCATCAGTGCACTGCCACTCTTCTAGGCACTGTAAAGTGACATCCCTCCAAGTACAGTATCATATCCTTCTTCTCCAGCAGGGGTGGGGAGGGCACCCGAGAAAGTTCTTAGACGACGGTAGTTCCCTTCTGGCTGCATCTTGACAAACTGACTAACTTTTCCATAGCTGTCATAAGCACATCAGCAGGGGCCGCTGTCTCTTCAGGACGGAATCTAGGTGGAGTAGAGGGTGGATATATACTAGTCTTTCTAGGCTGAGTGGTTGATTCCTGTTGCTGGGTCTCAACTTTGGACTCAGTAGGCCAAGTGATCTGCCATTGTCGACCATACTCTGAAGACACTGCTACCATGGATGGGAAGTATTCTTTCCTCAAGATCTGCCTGGTTGAAATCAGAGCTCTGGTTAACTGTCCCCCCTTTTCCTTCCAGCGGTCGACCACTTTAGGGTAGGCAAGTTCAGTGAGTCGGTTAACTATTTTCAGTATCTCTTCATCAGACGCATCACAGAGCTCACCACTCACTGCAAAGCTTTGTTAAGCAGGAACATCCATCGCTTCACACCACAAATACACTTCTTGTTCTGTTAAAGTCTCCATAGTAAATACTCATGTGTTAGTTCTGTATCTCAGCAGTGCCTCCACTGTAACACCCCTTTAGGGCTACCACGGTACACTGGGTGTTATGGGGGGTCTCACCTCTACAGGTCGCAGTGCCTCCACCTGAATCTTGATTGGAGCTCTCTCTCTGGGACTGCCGAAGGACTATTATCTTCTGCCAGGGGCTGACTCGGGAAGCCCCTGCCACACTCAGTACACACTCACAGGGATCAGGAGTAAAACAGTTTAACAGGTTTATTGCTATGCAGCATAAATGAGATGGATTTAAAAGAATAACATGCAATACAAGTAACTGTGCTCTGTCAAAGTCATATACACGTCACACTCTAATTCTAATTCAACCCTGCAAGTACATAGCTCCCAACCGTCCTTCATTGTGCGGGACTGTCCTGGTTTTCAGCCTTTGCCCCGCTGTCCAGCACGGGACGCTCTGATCCTGCAGACAGCAGGAGATTAGAAGCAGCCAAAACACGCCCCCTTGTGTTAAGCCATGCCCCGGGCCCTTACCCTTCCGTATGGCTGCCTGCTTTCTGCGCACAGGACCTGTGATAAGGTCACAGGAGGGGATGAGTCAGTGGTCACATGATCGGGACCTCCGTGGATTGCAGGACTCGGCTGCCTGTGCTGGTTGCCAACTTGCCACATGGTGCTGCAGGAGGTAAGTAATGCCTTGTGTGGGGTCAGGAGGTGTACAGTGTGGATGTAGCAGAGCCATGTGTGTACGAGGTGTATGGAGCGGAGCCATGTGTGTGCGAGGTGTATGGAGCAGAGCTGTGTGTGTATGAGGTGTATGGAGCGGAGCCGTGTGTGTATGAGGTGTATGGAGCAGAGCCGTGTGTATGAGGTGTATGGAGCGGAGCCGTGTGTGTGTGCGAGGTGTATGGAGCGGAGTCGTGTGTGTATGAGGTTTATGGAGTGGAGCCATGTGTGTATGAGGTGTATGGAGCGGAGCCGTGTGTGTATGAGGTGTATGGAGCGGAGTCGTGTGTATGAGGTGTATGGAGCGGAGACGTGTGTGTGCGCGAGGTGCATGGAGCGGAGCCATGTGTGTATGAGGTGTATGGAGTGGAGTCGTGTGTGTATGAGGTGTATGGAGCGGAGCCGTGTGTATGAGGTGTATGGAGCGGAGACGTGTGTGTGCGCGAGGTGCATGGAGCGGAGCCGTGTGTATGAGGTGTATGGAGCGGAGCCGTGTGTGTATGAGGTGTATGGAGCGGAGCCGTGTGTGTTCGAGGTGAATGGAGTGGAGCCGTGTGTGTATGAGGTGTATGGAGCGGAGCCGTGTGTGTATGAGGTGCATGGAGCAGAGCCATGTGTGTATGAGGTGTATGGAGCAGAGCCATGTGTGTTCGAGGTGTATGGAGTGGAGCCAAATGTGTACGAGGTGTGTGGAGCGGAGCATGTGTGTATGGAGTGGAGCCGTGTGTGTAGGAGTAGCTATGTGTGGCCATTATATGGTACGAATTATCAT
The DNA here is from genome assembly GCF_051348905.1 of Ranitomeya variabilis. Classification (NCBI taxonomy): domain Eukaryota; kingdom Metazoa; phylum Chordata; class Amphibia; order Anura; family Dendrobatidae; genus Ranitomeya; species Ranitomeya variabilis. Next base: position 578,012,455 of record NC_135236.1, read on the forward strand.
GTGCGGCCAATATACAGTATGGAGCATCATGTGCGGTCATTATACAGAATGGAGCATCATGTGGGGCCATTATACAGTATGGAGCATCATGTGTGGCCATTACACAGTATGGAACATCATGTGGGGTCATTATACAATATGGAGCATCATGTGCAGTCATTATACAGTATGGAGCATCATGTGTGGGTCATTATACAGTATGGAGCATCATGTGTGGCCATTATACAGTGTGGAGCATCATGTGTGGTCATCATACAGTATGGAGCATCATGTGTGGCCATTATACGGTATGGAGCACTGTGTGGCCATATTTTTTTGCTTATAATTATTGTATATGAAACAGTGTGATCAGCAGTGCTAAATGGGTGTGGTTGGGACGTGGATATAAGTGTGACTAATTATGAATAGGTGTGGTCAGAGGCGTGGCCTAAAATTTGCCGCGTTGCGCGCCGCAAACTTAGTCCCTTTTTCCCATCTTCAAAAGCTGGGAGGTATGCAAGTATAACGTAGCAGGGTTTTTTTGTTTCTTCTGGTTTAACTCAGTCCAAACATTGGGGCCCAGTTGCCACGGATGTTGGTGTGCAAATTAGAACAGTTGGTGCACTTAGATGAATATTAATGGCAATAGTCTGGGCTGTAATGTACTCACTGTAAATAGAGCTGGTAGGACCACAAGTCTCAGAAGGGCACACACTGCGCATCTCCAACGGTCGGATGGTTCTCTGGACGCCAGCTGGGGGCAGCCGGATTCAGTCCTTTATACGGTGAGAGTGCCGGCAGAACTCTCCAGTTCTTGATGCAACTTGCTCCAGAGGGTAAAACAAAGCAGCGCTCTCTCCAGCAGCGTGGGTATATCCGAGGGGACAGCAACCCTGCAGCGTGGTGGGATGCAAATCCGCCATGCTCTGTCTCTCTTAGCAAGATGCCCCGCTCTTTTCTTTCTCTGAATTCTTGCTTTCACTTTCTTCCCAGCTCCTCCCTCCAAGTCCCTCCTCATCCAATCCAGGCTGTATCATCTGACTGAAACAACGGTCCCTGGGAATTGTAGTCCAAGGGTCCCTGGGAATTGAAGTCCATTGCAGCTCAGAGGAAAATCTGCTAATGTCTGTAGGTCCCTGTTTAACAGCAGCTGCAAAGCTCTTCTAAGGGTATGTTTCCACGTTCAGGATTGCATCAGGATTTGGTCAGGATTTTTCATCAGTATTTGTAAGCCAAAACCAGGAGTGGGTGATAAATGCAGAAATGGTGCATATGTTTCTGTTATACTTTTCCTCTAATTGTTCCACTCCTGGTTTTGGCTTACAAATACTGATGGAAAATCCTGACCAAATCCTGATGCAATCCTGAACGTGGACACATACCCTTAGTGTCTGTAAGTCCCAGTATACCAGTAGCTGCCCTGACAGTTCCCAGTGCAGGTGTTAGGCCGGGGTCACACTAGACCGTAATACGGACGAGTGCTATGCGATAAAAAATCGCATAGCACTCGGCCCAATGTTAATCTATGGTGCAGCTCCCATCATCCGATATTTTCTCCACTGTATTTCAAATCCGAGGGAACTCGCAGCAGGCTGCGATTGTCAGCGTATCTCGGCCGAGACTCGCCAATGAAAGTCTATGGGTGCGAGAAAAAATCGGATTACACACGGACCATGCGTGTGCATTGCGAGAAATACGCAGCGGTGTTCTATAGAAAAGCCGGTAATTCAATTGCCGGCTTTGCATTTCTCCTTCACAAACCCGACAGGATATGAGACATGGTTTACATACAGTAAACCATCTCATATCCCCATTTTTTTTGCATATTCCACACTACTAATGTTAGTAGTGTGTATGTGCAAAATTTGGCCGCTGTAGCTGCTCAAATAAAGGGTTAAATGGCGGAAAAAATTGGCGTGGGCTCCCGCGCAATTTTCTCCGCCAGAATGGTAAAGCCAGTGACTGAGGGCAGATATTAATAGCCAGGAGAGGGTCCATGGTTATTGGCCCCCCCGTGGCTAAAAACATCTGCCCCCAGCCACCCCAGAAAAGGCACATCTGGAAGATGCGCCTATTCTGGCACTTGGCCACTCTCTTCCCACTCCCTGTAGCGGTGGGCTATGGGGTAATGAAGGGTTAATGCCACCTTGCTATTGGAAGGTGACATTAAGCCAGATTAATAATGGAGAGGCGTCAATTATGTCACCTATCCATTATTAATCCAATTGTCTGAAAGGGTTAAAAAACACACACACACATTATTAAAAATTATTTTAATGAAATAAACACACAGGTTGTTTTAGTATTTTATTGCTCTCTCAATCCATTTTCAGACCCTCGCTTGGCAAAACAATAAACACACAAGATACATACCCTCTCTGATGAACTGTCACGTCCCACGAAGTAATCCATCTGAAGGGGTTAACTAATATTACAGGCAGAGCTGCGATAAACCACTCGCTCGTGCCTGTAATCCCCGGGTGCTGAAAGGAAAGCAGTGATCTATACTTACATTCAGTCGTGGTGATGCGCCCCTGCTGGATGTTCTCATGAACTGCAGCCTGGGAACTTTTTCCCACGCTCCAGGTCATATGAGGACATCCACCAGGGGGCGCATCACCGCGACTGAAGGAAATGTAGGTCAATGACCTATAGTTACCTTCAGTCGCGGTGATGCGCCCCCTGGTGGATGTCCTCATATGACCTGGAGCGTGGGAAAAAGTTCCCAGGCTGCAGTTCATGAGAACATCCAGCAGGGGCGCATCACCGCGACTGAATGTAAGTATAGATCACTGCTTTCCTTTCAGCACCCGGGGATTACAGGCACAAGCGAGTGGTTTATCGCAGCTCTGCCTGTAATATTAGTTAACCCCTTCAGATGGATTACTTCGTGGGACGTGACAGTTCATCAGAGAGGGTATGTATCTTGTGTGTTTATTGTTTTGCCAAGCGAGGGTCTGAAAATGGATTGAGAGAGCAATAAAATACTAAAACAACCTGTGTGTTTATTTCATTAAAATAATTTTTAATAATGTGTGTGTGTGTTTTTTAACCCTTTCAGACAATTGGATTAATAATGGATAGGTGACATAATTGACGCCTCTCCATTATTAATCTGGCTTAATGTCACCTTCCAATAGCAAGGTGGCATTAACCCTTCATTACCCCATAGCCCACCGCTACAGGGAGTGGGAAGAGAGTGGCCAAGTGCCAGAATAGGCGCATCTTCCAGATGTGCCTTTTCTGGGGTGGCTGGGGGCAGATGTTTTTAGCCACGGGGGGGCCAATAAACATGGACCCTCTCCTGGCTATTAATATCTGCCCTCAGTCACTGGCTTTACCATTCTGGTGGAGAAAATTGCGCGGGAGCCCACGCCAATTTTTTCCGCCATTTAACCCTTTATTTGAGCAGCTACAGCGGCCAAATTTTGCACATACACACTACTAACATTAGTAGTGTGGAATATGCAAAAAAAAATGGGGATATGAGATGGTTTACTGTATGTAAACCATGTCTCATATCCTGTCGGGTTTGTGAAGGAGAAATGCAAAGCCGGCAATTGAATTACCGGCTTTTCACAGATATCGCGCTGAATGAAATATAAATACAGAATATATATATATGTGTCTCAATGACATATATATATATATATATATATATATATATATATATATATATACTGTATATATGTTTTCCCGAACATTTGAGCACATAAATCCATTAGATGTCGGTTTTGCAAGCTTGCGAGAAAATCTCGGCATACGGATGCCATACGGATGTCACACGGATGTCACACGGATCATTTGATGCGAGGAAATCGCATCCTCGCACTGCACACGGATCACTGTTTTTGAAACATTTGTGCGATTCTCGGCCGTGAAAAACGGACCGTTTTTTTATACGTTAAGTGTGTCCCCGGCCTTACACTTATATACAACTCTCAGTGTGTGAGAGATCACAGTAGCTAGTTTTATCCCCCTGCTCCCAATGGATTTTAAATTAAAGTGAATCTGTCAGCAGGTTTTAATACCCCAGTCCAATCGTATCTAAGCAAAGTGACTGCAATGACTTATTCACATGACCATATTTTCGGTCGGATATTTTCCTTGGAGAAAATATACAACACTCAAGCCAATGTTGTTCAATAGAGCAATGCAGATGAGCAATTTTTTTCACTGACTGGATCTGTGTCTGAAAACAAATTGCAGCATGTACTGTTAACCAGAGGTGTCAAACTGCATTCCTCGAGGGCCGCAAACAGGTCATGTTTTCAGGATTTCCTTGTATTGCACAGGTGAAAATTTAATCACCTGCACAGAATGATTCCAGCACCTTGTGGAATGCTAAGGAAATCTTGAAAACACTCATGGTTTGAGGCCCTCGAGGAATGCAGTTTGACACCTCTGCTGTTAACCACATGAAACTCACTCAATAGAGTCTACTGGTGCATAAAAAAATGCAGTCCATATGGAGACATAGTAAAGCATCCTTTTTTATGTAAAAATCGGTTTTCATATGGACTGCCCATGAATTTCACATGGATGACAAGTAAGAGGAAAATTATCAGAGTTTTCTTGATGAAACTCTAAATGATTTGTTATATATTCATGTAAACACACAATAGAGGAGATTATGTTCATGTATTAGTTGAAGAAAAGTGATTTCCTGATTTCTAGAAATCCTTTGCACAATTCTGTGCTGGCACTGCACTTACAGCTCTCCGGGCTCTCTTCCTATTTCCCCATCCACTGCCCATTTCCTTTCGATGACTAACATGTTGCTCTTGTCTCAGTTACCTGCCTCCCAGGCAAGAGATCTACCACAAGCACTTTCATTCCATGTGGCAGTGTTTGCACAGTAAAGTTCTATTAACCCCTTTCTGATGTTGGTTGTAATAGTACTCCCACGTCGGAATCCCTCCTTTTGATGTGGTCTCCGGCACTGAGGCCACATCTTTCCCCGTACATGTCAGCTGTTTTGAACAACTGACATGGGCCTCTAACAGCGGTGGGTGGAATCGCAATCCACCTGCCACTGTTAACCTGTTAAATGCCGCTGTCAATCTCTGACAGTGGCATTTAACATGCACTTTCGGTAATTTCGCCAGAAATCCCGCTCATCGGTGACCCCCTCACATGATTGTGGGTCACCAATGGGTTGACATGACAACCTGAGGTCTCCAGCAGACCTCTATGGTTGTCATAGCTGGATTTCTAGTGAGCATTTCTTGTACATACAGGCAATTTGATCATTGCCTGTATGTAGCAGAGCCGATCTGACAACTGCAGCGTCTAGTCTCCCATGGAGACTATTGAATTATGCAAAAAGTAAAAAAAAAGTTTTAAAAAATATATAAAAAAAAAATATATATATAAAAGTTCAAATCACCCCCTTTTGCCTTGCTTAAAATAAAACAATAAAAAAATCAATCATAGACATATATGGTATTGCCGCATTCAGAATCACCCAATCTGTCAATATAAAAAAAAATTATGATCGTTAAACGGCGTAATGACAAAAAAATTCAAAAATCCAGAATTACATTTTTTTGGTGGCCACTACATTGCAATAAAATGCAATAACAGGTGATCAAATTATCATATCTTCATCAAAATGTTATCAATAAACACGTCAGCTCACACGCACACAAAATAAGCCCTCACCTAGCCCCAAATCACGAAAAATTTAGATGCTGCCGGTCTTGGAAAATGGCACCAATTTTTTTTTTTTTTTTTTACCAAAGTTTGAATTTTTTTTCACCATTTAAATAAAAAAGAATCTAAACATGTTTGGTGTCTGTAATTACCTGGAGAATCATAATGACAGGTCAGTTTTATCAATTAGTGAACATGGTAAAAAAAAAAACCTAAAAAGAAATTGTGGAATTGCACTTTTTTTTGCAATTTCACCGCACTTGGAATTTTTTTCCCGATTTCAAGTACACAATATGTTAAAACCAATAATGTCGTTCAAAAGTACAACAAGCCCTCACATGGCCAGTTTGACCGAAAAATAAAAATGTTATGGCTCTGGCAAGAAGGGGAGCAAAAAACAAAAATGCAAAAAGGAATATACCTCTGGTCATAAAGGGGTTAAAGAAAACTTTCAGTGTCTGTCACAATCTGCATAGTTTTCTGATTGTGGCAGACCCTGACATGACTGCAGAATGGCTGTCCTTTGCCCTCCAAACTAAACTTCCCAATAACTTCCACCTCCCATAACTCTGCTTACCTTACCTGCACTTATACCCTTCTCCACAATAATGACAGATACCTAATGTGTGACCATACCCCTCACTTAAACTTGTCCCTGCCCCTAGATCACTGAAAAAAACACTATCTTAGAATTTTATCACCTCTGACATAAAATCTGACCACTATCTGAGTGTTCTGGCATACATCCCAGTCATGGATCCCTCACTATTAGGCCGGCCTCACACTAGCGAGTTTTACGGATGTATGAGCGCATAAACTACGTCCGTAAAGTACGCATTACACACGGCCCAATGATTCTCTATGGCCCAGCTCCTATCTGCCGTATATTACGCATCCGTAATATACGGTCTTGTACGGCCGTAGAAAATCGCAGCATGCTGCGTTTGTCACCGTATTGCGCAAAAAAATTGCCAATGAAAGTCTATGGGGGTGAGAAAAATATGGATTCCACATGGACCAGCAGTGTGACTTGCGAGAAATACGCAGCGGTGTTAGTGAAAAGCCGGTAATTCAATTGAAGGCTTTTCATTTCTCCTTCACAAACCCGACATGATATGAGACATGGTTTACATACAAACCATCTCATATCCCTTTTTTTTGCATATTCCACACTACTAATGTTAGTAGTGTGTATGTGCAAAATTTGGGCGCTGTAGCTGCTAAAATAAAGGGTTAAATGGCGGAAAAAATTAGCGTGGGCTCCCGTGCAATTTTCTCCGCCAGAGTGGTAAAGCCAGTGACTGAGGGCAGATATTAATAGCCTAGAGAGGGTCCATGGTTATTGGCCCCCCCGTGGCTAAAAACATCTGCCCCCAGCCACCCCAGAAAAGGCACATCTGGAAGATGCGCCTATTCTGGCACTTGGCCACTCTCTTCCCACTCCCGTGTAGCAGTGGGATATGGGGTAATGAAGGGTTAATGTCACCTTGCTATTGTAAGGTGACATTAAGCCAGATTAATAGTGGAGAGGCGTCAATTATGACACCTATCCATTATTAATCCAATTGTATGAAAGGGTTGAAAACACACACACACACATTATTAAAAAGTATTTTGATGAAATAAACACACAGGTTGTTTTAATATTTTATTGCTCTCTCAATCCACCTGAAGACCCTCGCTCTGAAAAATAAAAAACAATATACATACCTTCAGATGATCTGTCACGTCCCACGAAGTAAATCCATCTGAAGGGGTTAAATCATTTTACAGCCAGGAGCTGTGCTAAAGCACTCGCTCGTGCCTGTAAATCCCGGGTACTGAAAGGAAAGCAGGATGATCTGTACTTACCTTGAGTTGCGGTGATGCGCCCTCTGCTGGATGTACTCATATGAACTCGAGCGTGGGAACTTTTCCAAGGCTCCAGTTCATGAGGACATCCAGCAGAGGGCGCACCACCGCAACTCAAGGTAAGTACAGATCATCCTGCTTTCCTTTCAGTACCCGGGGTTTACAGGCACGAGCGAGTGCTTTAGCACAGCTCCTGGCTGTAAAATGATTTAACCCCTTCAGATGGATTTACTTCGTGGGACGTGACAGATCATCTGAAGGTAAGTATATTGTTGATTTATTATTTTTCAGAGCGAGGGTCTTCAGGTGGATTGAGAGAGCAATAAAATATTAAAACAACCTGTGTGTTTATTTCATTAAAATACTTTTTAATAATGTGTGTGTGTTTTTTTATATCCTTTCAAACAATTGGATTGATAATGGATAGGTGTCATAATTGACGCCTCTACATTATTAATCTGGCTTAATGTCACCTTAAAATAGCAAGGTGACATTAACCCTTCATTACCCCATATCCCACTGCTACACGGGAGTGGGAAGAGAGTGGCCAAGTGCCAGAATAGGCGTATCTTCCAGATGTGCCTTTTCTGGGGTGGCTGGGGGCAGATGTTTGTAGCCAGGGGGGCCAATAACCATGGACCCTCTCTAGGCTATTAATATCTGCCCTCAGTCACTGGCTTTACCACTCTGGCGGAGAAAATTGCGCGGGAGCCCACGCCAATTTTTTCCGCCATTTAACCCTTTATTTTAGCAGCTACAGCGCCCAAATTTTGCACATACACACTACTAACATTAGTAGTGTGGAATATGCAAAAAAAACGGGGATATGAGATGGTTTACTGTATGTAAACCATGTCTCATATCATGTCGGGTTTGTGAAGGAGAAATGAAAAGCCGGCAATTGAATTACCGGCTTTTCACATATATCGCGCTGAATTAAATATAAATACAGAATATATATATATATATGTGTCTCTATGATATATATATATATATATATATATATATATATATATATATATATATATATACTGTATATATATATATATATACTGTATATATGTTTTAACGAACATTTGAGCACATAAATCCATTAGATGTCGGTTTTGCAAGCCTGCGAGAAAATATCGCAGTACGGATGCCATACGGATTACATACGGAGGATGCCATGCGCAAAATACGCTGACACACCCTGCCTACGGATGACATACGGATCACTATTTTGGGGACTTTTCTGCTTATTACGGCCGTAAAAAACGGACCGTATTTACATACGCTGAGTGTGAGGCCGGCCTTAGACTCTTTTGGTCACAGTCCAGGCCTTACTTAACTGCAGAATGGCTGACTTTTGCCCTTCAAATTAAACTACCCCAATAAACTCCACCTCCCATAACTCCCCTTACCTTACCTCCAAAAAATGCTAATGTAACTCTAACCGCAACAATACAACTTTGTATCCCAAAGAACAAACCCCCTTTAGTACTATTAAAAGTTTAACTAATAACTCAAAAGAGACCGTCTTGTTCCAGTCGTTAACCACCCAGCCTTCTCTGTAACCCTTTAGTGCCTGCCTGATCATAAAGTCCTTACTAACATCCTTCTTTCTGGTTAGTTATGGTTACAAGAATGCTGAGGTTGACATGCGACTATTCAACACAGATATTCTATCCTCACTCGCCCATCATATCATATGCAACAATAAGCCCACTGTCTCTTCATCTGACCGACATAGACCTTTCTCTATCTTCAAATGCTGCTAGAATTCCCACACTGCCGTATACTTAGCCCACGTGCCCGGAGCCACTGACTCCCTGACTAATCTCAGTCGTGATCCAAAACCAGGTCCAATAGTTCCACACGGTTCCATGCTGCTCCGCACCATGTGCCAGCTCCTGAAACCATCCCCACTGAAAACGACAGAGAGCATCCGCTATGGAATTAATAACCCCAGGCACATGAGATGCACTCAGTCATACATTCTGCTCCAGACAGTGTAACATCAAATGTTTCATCAGGCTCACCACTGGGGGAGAATGAGCTGACAGATTGTTAGTACTTTAAACAACAGCAATGTTGTCACATTGAAACCTAACTTTCTTACTCTTCAAACACTGTTCCCAAATCTCAAGTGCTACTGCCACTTAGGGAACAATTCCAATGCAGTCAAGTTGCTCGTCAATCTATTCAATTGCCAAGCCTCGGGCCATTTTCCCATGCACTGTTTTCCTACGAAATATGGCCTGATCCCATGTGAACCCGCCGCATCTGTTACCGACTCCAAATCTATATTAGAAATCACATCATCCATCCACACCGAACAACCATTGTAATTCATTAAAAATTGTGCCCACATACGTAAATGAGCTTTCAGGCCAACATCAAGCGGATAAAATGCCTTGGCGGGTAACTGAAGCGGTAGCCCACTCCAATCTCCTGGAAAAAGATTGTCCCATCGGTAATTGTAGATAGCGCAAGCAGATTTTTTTAGACCTAAGAGCCTCCTGGATACAACCCCTTAAATCATCCAGTTTGTCTATCGGAAGACGGCGTTCCATTAACATGCAGTTTAATTCAATCACTGAAAATATTAAACTGTCATCGGGCCAACCATTTTGTCCAGGGCCAGAGGAATAACAAAATCCCTAGCTACCTGATCCACTGTCTGCAGCAGTACAACACATACCAGAGACTGGGGTGGACCAATGCATAAAAAGAGCCAAATAGTGCATGACCGATTGCAAACCTAACTCTTGTTTCACAGCCCATTCTAAGAATGAACTAAATTTCTCAAAATACGCGCATGAGATAGAACATACCGTAGGCAAACAGTCATCTTAAAATTTTCCTTCCCAAGAGCAGCCAAACAAGCAAAAACTCTTTAGGTGAACCGGCAATGAATGAAATGCAGCTTTGATATCAGTTTTGTCCAACAAGGCCCCTTTACCAAACCATCTGACCCATTCAATCGCCCTACCAAAAGAAACGTATAACACCGAAACCAACTCCCGTTATTCACCGACGACGCTTTGACAACTAGTATGACAAGTGGTGAATTAAATGGAAATTAAGCCTGAGCAACACTTAGGCCCTCTACCGCAACTGGTAATGGCTTCGTAGCACCCCCAGACCTAGTTCATTGCCACACAGACACTGGGTTCAACCTGATCAGAACAATCAGCTCCCTCATGACCCGCAAGAGCTGTGCTGGAGCACTCTCTCCCACATGACCTTCATCCCCACCACCATCAGCCGCAGCCTGATGCCTCACTTCCACATTTCTACTACAACACTCAGACGTACAATGACCACATTTCTTACCAGGCTGGTTGTGAGATCCTCTTGGTACAGCCGTTATGTGTATCCTCCGATGTTCCAAGCCATCTCTTCATCAGATGATGCTGCACTTTTTTAATCCAAGCTATCATCTACGTCACTAGCAGCCTGGATTCCTTCAACTGCAGTCGCGCCAAGGTGAGGTGCACTGTGGATGGGGATGGCTCTTGAACTGCACGCCTGCAGCCAGCAATTCCTCTCCAGCCATGCTCCTCACTTTCTCCATGTCATGCTCATCCCAAAGTCAGCATTCTGTTATCTCCCTGTCTGTCACCTGCTGCCTGTAAAAATGCCCTGGCACCTGTCCTGTGTCTGCCCCCACCATGTCCCGCATCCAGGACATCCCTGATCTCCCATCGTGAAACATGACCAGAAGACCCAGCAGCTTGCACTGATGACGTTGCTACGTCCCCACCTGATGATGTCAGCTTCTCTTCTAGTGGGAATGTAGCTGGCTGGGTGTGCGATAATGTCTGCGCACCCCTGCATTCACTTACTGACAATGCAGCTCTCCGATGTGGATTTCTCCCAGCACGCTGAGTGACTGGTGTGGATGGCTCACCTTAGCCACTGAAGGGCCCCTTCTGCTCCTGCCACCCCATCAGGGTCGTATCTGGACTCGGCCTCTCAAGAGGCAGGGAAATCCTAGAGCATTTGTGTGACGCTGGTAACACAGCCGTCTCCCCAACCCCTTCAGTCAGTGCCCGTAGCTGCTCCTGCAACTGAGTCGCCCGTCAGAGCAGTGGGGATACTCGGTACCGGGTCCGGTACTTAAAGGGACATGTCATGGCAGCGGCGACCCGGTCTGTGGCCCTGGGTGCCCATGTTAAAGGGATAGTGTTTAAAGGGATTTGTAGAAATAAGGAAAGTTAGTGACGCCACCTGTGGTATTTGGTCAGGGGTGACTGACGCTGCTTAAAGGGGTCTTCTGGCATGATGTTATGGCAGCCGGAAGGTATAACTTCCCACAGGTGAAGTAGGTTCCCAGGGCTCCCATGTGTAGATGGAGATGGTGTAATAAGAAACAGAGGACACAAGGTTGCAGTCTCTTTATCTCTTTACTGAAGCAATTCAGGCAGCCACAGTCCAGTGTACCGGATCACAGGTGCTAGTGGTGGTCCGGTTGGCTTGAAAGCAAGTTGAGATTTCCTCCTTACCAGGTGGGGTTAGAAGCCTTCCCCCTAGCGCTGTGGTGTAGTTCCTTGCTGCCTATAGCTGTCCAACAAGGTCCTCACGAGATTTCTGTAATTTTGTGTAAGTGGGACACTAACCTGTATGACAGGTGGCTCGAGCCTTATCATAGGGTCTCTATCACGACCCAGGCGCTCTACGCCACTGTGTCTTCAGGTGTTAGGGCGAGCAAGTGACCAGTAGTTCAGTTGTCCTGCTGGTTTCTGCTGTGAGTCTTAGAGCCCCTCACAACCTTGGTTTCCCGGCCACCAGTATCTGCGCTCTGTCAAGAGGTAGCTAAATTGCAGCTATTCTCCTCTGGTCTTAACTTTGCCTTTGCCTCTTTTCCCTTTCAGTCTCTTTATCAGTTGCTCTGTTCTGTCTTTCCTTCCCAGGAGCTTCAGAATCACTCGTCTGCCCGGCCCCAGCTTTCCTTCCTCACACGTCGCTCTCTTCTCACAACTACTTAACTCTTCCTAACGGCCTAGCAACTGACTCCTCCTCCTGACCAGAGAGAGCAGCTACCCTGAAGTTGGGTATAGAGCTCCCCCTTCTGGCCTGAAGTCAGAATGATGTTGTATGTGCTGATTACCTGATAAATGGATCCTTCTCTGCTTCCAAGAGTGACATCACTCTCCCCATGAGGAAAGCAATGCAAAGTAACAACTGGTTACCTGGGGTGTTACACTCCCCCCCCCCTGTTAAATCCAGTACTCCCAGACTGTGAAAACAAAAAGACAATAAATGGTTAAAGACATACAAATTTTTTAAATGCATATAAACATGTTAAACTATATCTTCCCTTTATGGGAGGTACTTTGCTTAAACGTTGCAAACATATTTACTTAAATATATGACTAAATTTTCATAAATACACTATAAACAGACTCCACCCTTTACAGGTATACTATCTTTATGACTTTCTTCAATCAAAGTGCAAAACGTTAGCTTTATTTTTATTTTACCAATTCTCACTATAACTCTCAACACTATCTGCATAAAACACTACCTGTTTCCCTTACTGGTTAACCTCTCTAACTACATTAAACACTATCACTTTAATAAAGTGCAACAAATTCAGCTTTCATTTAAAGGTATAACAGATATTTAAGTCATTTATCAACATTTTAACAGCTGCAATGATGCAAGGGACCCGTTTCCAACCTAGGATTGGGTGGGCTACAAGGCATGGCATCTAGACCCTGTCTTCTGCCACGCCAAACGGGTTTTTCTTCTGGTCTCTGCAAAACAAATCAACTTTTAAGGCAACGTTAGCAACTGTTTCTTTAAAGGTTCTTTGTAAAACCAGTAGGAAGCACCTTAAGAGGCACCAACTATATACAATGGAGAGTTTGTGAACCTTTCACCGTCCATGGCCTCAGTGTCTTTAAACAACTAAATGAACTGTTAACGGAAACCTGGCTAGGTTAAATTAAACTTTTAACTATTTACAATCATATTCAAGCTTGCAGCATCAAAAACTGTTTATCTCCTTTGCTAGGGTAGCTCCTGGTGGCTACTGTTTCCTGATTGGGAGAAGCTTTCTGCAAATGTGACAACAGGTGACTCAAATGATTTTAGTTCAGTATCTGGGGTCTGGGCTTTGGCCTGCATAGTGGTTCTGTCAGTGGATATGGTAAGATCAGTCACTGGAGCGGGGTTGTTCTCCATACCTGTTTCTGAAGTGATCTTTCTGGTGCCGGTCAGCTCCAATGCTGAAGTTGCAGTCGCTGGTCACATGACAGGCCGCGGCTCTCCCAGCACGGTCTTTCTGCACAGGGCCACCTTCCATTTCTTCCCCAAGATCAGCTCCATGCTCAGAAGCTGGTGGCTCAGCTGTTCCACCTGCACTCACAGGAAGTCTGGATCCTCCAGTGACGGTAAGTCTGGGTCCTCCAATCCTTGTCTGGGACTGTCCTCGGCTGCCTCTCCACCCCCCGTGTGGTCACTGGTCGCCATCTTTTCCTCCGGATCCTCATCTGCACACACACGCTGCTCCTGCTCTTTTTTCCGGGGGTGGAATTTCTTCTTCCTCCTCTTCCCACCATTACAGATCAGGAGGTGGACCTACTGGACCGATGGACTTATCCTCATTGTATAGTAACATCTGAAGGGGGCGTTCCTGACTTTTCGCGCACAATTAGTCCCTTCCCACAATGACACACTTCTCTTCTCCTGCGCCCCTCATGGCGCTATCATGGTGGCCATTTTTGGCGGCAATTTTTGAAAGTCAAGCACGCTCAACTTGTGGCACAGTTATGGGAGCAGTTATGATGTGACGCAGTTATGGCGATGTTTTGAAAGCTAATTAAAATCTCTGGTATACAATCCAACAAAGTCTTCTAAGCACAGTCTCTTAGGAGCACAAGGCCCAGTTTGCTAGGTCGGTCCATCCTGTTCGTGATGCCAAAATAAGTCGCCCGTCAGGGCAGTGGGGATACTCGGTACCGGGTCTGGTACTTAAAGGGACGTGTCATGGCAGCGGCGACCCGGTCCGTGGCTCTGGGCGCCCATGTTAAAGGGATAGTCTTTAAAGGGATTTGTAGAAATAAGGAAAGTTCATGACGCCACCTGTGGTATTCGGTCAGGAGTGACCAACGCTGCTTAAAAGGGTCCTCAGGGGTGATGTTATGGCAGCCGGAAGGTATAACTTACCACAGGTGAAGTAGGTCCACAGGGCTCCTGTGTGAAGATGGAGATGGTGTAATAAGAAACAGAGGACACAAGGTTGCAGTCTCTTTACCTCTTTACTGAAGCAAATCAGGCAGCCACAGTCCAGGGTGCTGGATCACAGGTCTTGGTGGTGGTCCAGCTGGCTTGGAAGCAAGTTGGGATTTCCTCCTTACCAGGTGGGGTTAGAAGCCTTCCCTCTAGCGCTGTGGTATAATTCCTTGCTGTCTATAGCTGTCCAACAAGGTCCTCACAAGATTTCTGTCCTTTTGTGTAAGTGGGACACTAACTGTATGAAAGGTGGCTCGAGCCTTATCATAGGGTCTCTATCACGACCCAGGCTCTATACGCCACTGTGTCTTCAGGTGTTAGGGTGGGCAAGTGACCTGTAGTTCAGTTGTCCTGCTGGTTTATGCTGTGAGTCTTAGAGCCCCTCACAACCTCGGTTTCCCGGCCACCAGTATCTGCGCACTGTCAAGAGGTGACAGCTATTCTCTTCTGGTCTTAACTTCGCTTTGCCTCTTTTCCCTTTCAGTCTCTATATCAGTTGCTCTGTTCTGTCTTTCCTTCCCACTAACTGCAGAATCACTCGTCTGCCCGGCCCCAGCTTTCCTGTTATGATCCTAGTGGCTTAGGATCACAAATCTAACCAGCTAAGTAGAAAATAATAGGACGAGCTCTGGGGATGTGGTAACTGGACTAACCGCAAACCTGATCCTAACTGCACACACTATAGGCAGCCGTGGAACGTTTCCTGAAATCCTAGACATCTCTTCACGGCCTGAGAAACTGACTACCCCTAAAGAGAAAGTAAAGACCTCACTTGCCTCAGAGAAATTCCCCAGAGATATAGAAGCCCCCCACAAATAATAACGGTGAGTTAAGAGGAAAAGACAAACGCAGAGATGAAACAGGTTAAGCAAATGAGACCCGCTAACGCTAGATAGCAGAAAATAGCAAGGGATCTGTGCGGTCAGTAAAAAACCCTATGCAAAAATATCCACGCAGAGAATGTGAGAACCCCCACACCAACTAACGATGTGGGGGGAGCAACTCAGCACCCCAGAGCACCAGCAAGCAGGGAAATCACATATTAGCAAGCTGGACAAAAACTCATCATATACTAGGAAACATCTTGAACACAGATGAGCAAAAACAAGCAAACAGAACTTAGCTTCTCTTGGAGAGACTGATAACGGATGTAGACAGGAGCAATCAGAATAGCACTGAATACAACGGCAACAGGCAAGGAATGAAGGACCAGGTGGATTAAATAGGAAACCTAACTAGCAGATGACGAGACAGCTGATCCTGCCAGAAACCTGCAAAATAACAAAAAGAGCCACCAGGAGGAGCCCAAAGAAAGAACTCACACAGTACCACTCATGACCACAGGAGGGAGCCCAGAAACAGAGTTCACAACAGTACCCCCCCTTGAGGAGGGGTCACCGAACCCTCACCAGAACCCCCAGGGCGATCAGGGTGAGCCACATGGAAGGCACGAACCAAATCGGCCGCATGAACATCAGAGGCGACAACCCAGGAATTATCCTCCTGACCATAGCCCTTCCACTTAACCAAATACTGAAGCCTCCGTCTTGAAATACGAGAATCCAAGATCTTCTCCACCACGTATTCCAATTCTCCCTCAACCAGCACCGGAGCAGGAGGCTCAACAGAAGGAACCACAGGCACCACATACCTCCACAACAAAGACCTATGGAACACATTATGGATGGTAAACGATGCCGGGAGGTCCAAGCGAAATGACACAGGGTTGAGGATTTCCAAAATTTTATAAGGACCGATAAAACGAGGTTTAAACTTAGGAGAAGAAACCTTCATAGGAACATAACGAGAAGACAACCACACCAAATCCCCCACACAAAGTCGGGGACCCACACAGCGACGACGGTTAGCAAAGCACTGAGCCTTCTCTTGTGACAACATCAAATTGTCCACCACATGGTTCCAAATCTGCTGCAACCTATCCACCACAGAATCCACCCCAGGACAGTCCGAAGACTCAACCTGACACGAGAAAAACGAGGATGAAAACCAGAATTACAAAAAAAAGGCGAAACCAAAGTAGCCGAACTAGCCCGATTATTAAGGGCAAACTCGGCCAATGGCAAAAAAGTCACCCAATCATCCTGGTCAGCAGAAACAAAACATCTCAAATTACGTCACGGCTTGCTGTGATTGGTCCGCGTCCCGGCAACATGGACGCCATTAACCAATCACAAGCCGTGACGTCACGGGAGGCTGGACTTGCGCACTTTTTTAAAAAGCGCGCGTGTCCAGCCTCCAGTGACGTCCCGGCTTATGATTGGTCACGGCGCCATGTTGCCGGGACGCGGACCAATCACAGTAAGCCGTGACGTAATTTCGTCACGGCTTGCTGTGATTGGTCCGCGTCCCGGCAACATGGCCGCCCTGACCAATCACAAGCCGGGAATTCACGTAACCAAGTAAAAGCGCGAATTTTAAACAAACAACGCTGCCGGTTCCCTCGCTGAAGTCCCGGCTGCGTCGGACAGGTGAGTATAGCGATATTTTTTATTTTAATTCTTTCTTTTACACATTTATATGGTTCCCAGGGCCTGAAGGAGAGTTTCCTCTCCTTCAGACCCTGGGAACCATCAGGGATACCGTCCGATACATGAGTCCCATTGACTTGTATTGGTATCGGGTATCGGTATCGGATTGGATCCGATATTTTGCCGGTATCGGCCGATACTTTCCGATACCGATACTTTCAAGTATCGGACGGTATCGCTCAACACTAGTCAAGACCACCACACGATGCTTAGCTCCCTCTAGCCAGTGTCGCCACTCCTCAAATGCCCACTTCATTGCCAACAACTCCCGATTACCAACATCATAATTTCGTTCAGCCGGCGAAAATTTTCTTGAAAAGAAGGCTCACGGCTTCATCACAGAGCAATCAGAGCTTCTCTGTGACAAAACAGCCCCTGCTCCAATTTCAGAAGCATCAACCTCGACCTGGAAGGGAAGAGAGACATCTGGCTGACATAAAACTGGAGCCGAAGAAAACCGGCACTTCAGCTCCTGAAAGGCCTCAACGGCCGCAGGAGACCAGTTAGTCACATCAGAACCCTTCTTGGTCAAATCCGTCAAAGGTTTAACCACACCAGAAAAATTAGCAATGAAGCGACGGTAAAAATTAGCAAAACCCAAGAACTTCTGAAGACTCTTAACCGATGTAGGTTGAGTCCAATCATGAATAGCCTGGACCTTGACCGGGTCCATCTCAATAGAAGAAGGAGAAAAAATAAAGCCCAAAAAGGAAACTTTCTGGACTCCGAAGAGACATTTGGAACCCTTCACAAACAAGGCATTGGCACGCAGGACCTGAAATACCATCCTGACCTGCTTCACATGGGATTCCCAATCATCTGAAAAGACCAAAATATCATCCAGATACACAATCATAAATTTATCCAGATATTCTCGGAAGATATCGTGCATGAAGGACTGAAATACAGAAGGGGCATTAGAAAGTCCAAAAGGCATCACCAAGTACTCAAAATGGCCTTTGGGCGTATTAAATGCTGTTTTCCATTCATCGCCCTGTTTTATACGCACAAGATTATACGCACCGCGAAGATCTATCTTGGTGAACCAACTAGACCCCCTAATCCGAGCAAACAGATCAGACAACAATGGCAAGGGATACTGGAATTTGACCGTGATTTTATTTAGAAGGCGATAATCTATACAGGGTCTCAACGAACCATCCTTCTTGGCCACAAAAAAGAATCCTGCATCAAGAGGGGACGAGGAGGGGCGAATATGTCCCTTCTCCAAAGACTCCTTTACATAGCTCCGCATAGCGGCATGCTCTGGTACAGACAAATTAAACAGTCGTCCCTTAGGGAACTTACTACCAGGAATCAAATTTATAGCACAATCACAATCCCTATGAGGAGGTAGGGCACTGGATTTGGGCTCATCAAATACATCCTGGTAGTCCGACAAAAACTCAGGGACTTCAGAAGGAGTAGAGGAAGCAATTGATACCAAAGGAGCATCGCCATGAATTCCCTGGCAACCCCAACTCAACACAGACATAGCTTTCCCATCCAGGACTGGATTATGAGCCTGCAACCATGGCAGACCCAACACGACAACGTCATGCAAATTATATAACACAAGAAAGCGAATCACCTCCTGATGTGCAGGAGTCATACACATGGTCACTTGAGTCCAGTATTGAGGTTTATTCTTGGCCAATGGTGTAGCATCAATTCCCTTCAAGGGAATAGGGAACTGTAATGGCTCAAGGATAAAACCACTGCGCTTGGCAAATGACAAATCCATCAGATTCAGGGTGGCACCTGAATCTACAAAAGCCATAACTGAGTAGGATGACAGAGAGCAAATCAAAGTAGCAGACAAAATGAATTTAGGCTGTACAGTACCAATGGTGACAGATCTAGCAAAGTTTTTTGTGCGCTTAGAGCATGCTGAGATAACATGAGCTGAATCACCACAGTAAAAGCACAACCCATTCTGACGTCTATGATTTTGCCATTCCATTCTGGTCAGAATCCTATCACATTGCATAGACTCAGGTTTCTGTTCAGAAAACACCGCCAGATGGTGTGCAGGTTTGCGCTCCCGCAAACGCTGATCAATCTGAATGGCCAAAGCCATTGACTCATTCAGACTCGCAGGTGTGGGGAACCCCACCATAACATTCTTAATGGCTTCAGAAAGACCTTCTCTGAAATTTGCAGCCAGGGCACACTCATTCCATTGAGTAAGCACCGACCATTTCCGAAATTTTTGACAATACACCTCAGCTTCATCCTGACCCTGAGAGAGAGCCAGCAAGGCCTTTTCTGCCTGGCTCTCCAGATTAGGTTCCTCATAAAGCAATCCAAGCGCCAGAAAAAACGCATCCACATTCAGCAATGCAGGATCTCCTGGCGCCAGGGAGAAGGCCCAATCTTGAGGGTCGCCGCGTAACAGAGAGATAACAATTCTAACTTGCTGAGCGGAATCACCAGAGGAACGAGGTCTCAAAGAAAGAAATAATTTACAATTATTC
Organism: Ranitomeya variabilis; assembly: GCF_051348905.1. Lineage (NCBI taxonomy): Eukaryota > Metazoa > Chordata > Amphibia > Anura > Dendrobatidae > Ranitomeya > Ranitomeya variabilis. The sequence goes on from NC_135236.1 coordinate 578,032,190, forward strand.
TTAAAATTCAGAAACCTAGATCTATCTCCAGAAAAAAACTCAGGAATAGGTACTTTTGGCTCAGACATAGGACTGTGAACAACAAAATCCTGAATGCTTTGCACCCTTGCAGCAAGATGATACACAAGAGAAGTCAGACTCTGAATATCCATGTCTGCAGCAGAACTCAAAGCCACCCAGAGATTAAGGGGAGGAGAGAAGCAGGACAGACTGCAGAGCAGAAAAAAAAAATTGAACTCAGGATTTCTCTTATCCCACTTTTGCGATGCATTTAACACTTTAGGCCTGTTGCACTGTTATGATCCTAGAAAATAATAGGACGAGCTCTGGGGATGTGGTAACTGGACTAACCGCAAACCTGATCCTAACCACACACACTATAGGCAGCCGTGGAACGTTTCCTGAAATCCTAGATGTCTCTTCACGGCCTGAGAAACTGACTACCCCTAAAGAGAAAGTAAAGACCTCACTTGCCTCAGAGAAATTCCCCAGAGATATAGAAGCCCCCCACAAATAATAACGGTGAGTTAAGAGGAAAAGACAAACGCAGAGATGAAACAGGTTAAGCAAATGAGGCCCGCTAACGCTAGATAGCAGAAAGGGATAGCAAGGGATCTGTGCGGTCAGTAAAAACCCTATGCAAAAATATCCACGCAGAGAATGCAAGAACCCCCACACCAACTAACGATGTGGGGGGAGCAACTCAGCACCCCAGAGAACCAGCAAGCAGGGAAATCACATATTAGCAAGCTGGACAAAAACTCATCATATACTAGGAAACATCTTGAACACAGATGAGCAAAAACAAGCAAACAGAACTTAGCTTCTCTTGGAGAGACTGATAACGGATGTAGACAGGAGCAATCAGAATAGCACTGAATACAACGGCAACAGGCAAGGAATGAAGGACCAGGTGGATTAAATAGGAAACCTAACTAGCAGATGACGAGACAGCTGATCCTGCCAGAAACCTGCAAAATAACAAAAAGAGCCACCAGGAGGAGCCCAAAAAGAGAACTCACACAGTACCACTCATGACCACAGGAGGGAGCCCGGAAACAGAGTTCACAACACTTTCCTTCCTCACACGTCGCTCTCCTCTCACCAACTACTTAACTCTTCCTAACTGCCTAGCAACTGACTCCTCCTCCTGACCAGAGAGAGCAGCTCCCCTGAAGTCAGGCATAGAGCTCCCCCTTCTGGCCTGAAGTCAGATTGGTGTTGTATGTGCTGATTACCTGACAAATGGATCCTTCCCTGCTTCCAAGCGTGACATCACTCTCCCCGTGAGGAAAGCAATGCCACTGTATCAATCGGTTACCTGGGGTGTTACACTATCAGCTCAGGCTCTTTTCTTGGGCTAAAGCCCTCACACTTTCAAAGAAGGACACTTTCAAGATTACAGTTATGTGAAAATAAGTGAGGTAATGGCCAGATATAGTGTTATTCTTTATGTACATAGACTTAACAGCTTATTCTGAAATTATTTGAAAGTACAGTCATACTGTAAGGAAATTTACTTAATCTAATCTGCTGAAAAAATTACCAATAGGGGCAATAAAGACTCAATTCACTGCTTTTTAATAGAAAAGAAATATGCACATATTTTTCTTAGGATCGTTGCAAGATGCATTCCTAACGTTCGATGGTACTACTCAAGGAGAACAAACAGGTGAAATCTGCTCGGCAAAATCCTATGTCTGATTCAGCTCTAGAAAATCTGCGGATCTTGGTCCTCTGATTACATTCTAATCACAATTATTGCACATTATTGGCACAGTTGTAAATGAAGACATAGGCCGCCGTCACACATGCAAGTTTTACGGACGTAAGAGCGCAGAAACTACGTGCGTAAAACTCGCATAACATACGGCACAATGCTTCTCAATGGGTCTCGTTTTATCAGCCGTATATTACGGATCCGTAATATATGGCTTTCTACGGCCGTACAAAATCGCAGCATGCTGCGTTTGTCAGCGTATTGTGCAAATAATACGCCAATGAAAGTCTATGGGAGCGAGAAAAATACGGATTCCACACGGACCAGCAGTGTGACTTGCTAGAAATACGCAGCGGTGTTAGTGAAAAGTCGGTAATTCAATTGCCGGCTTTTCATTTCTCCGGCCTAAACCCGACATGACATGAGACATGGTTTACATACAGTAAACCATCTCATATCCCCTTTTTTTTGCATATTCCACACTACTAATGTTAGTAGTGTGTATGTGCAAAATTTGGGTGCTGTAGCTGCTAAAATAAAGGGTTAAATTGCGGAAAAAAATTGGCGTGGGCTCCCGCGCAATTTTCTCCGCCAGAGTGGTAAAGCCAGTGACTGAAGGCAGATATTAATAGCCAGGAGAGGGTCCATGGTTATTGGCCCCCCCATGGCTAAAAACATCTGCCCCCAGCCACCCCAGAAAAGGCACATCTGGAAGATGCGCCTGTTCTGGCACTTGGCCACTCTCTTCCCATTCCCGTGTAGCGGTGGGATATGGGGTAATGAAGGGTTAATGCCACCTTGCTATTGTAAGGTGACATTAAGCCAGATTAATAATGGAGAGGCGTCAATTATGACACCTATCTATTATTAATCCAATTGTTTGAAAGGGTTAAAAAACACACACACATGATTTAAAAGTATTTTAATGAAATAAACACAGCGGTTGTTTTAATATTTTATTGCTCTATCAATCCATTTGCAGACCCTCGCTTGGCAAAACAATAAACGCACAATATACATACCTTCTGCTGACCCGTCACGTCCCACGAGGTAATCCATCTGAAGGGGTTAAAATAACTTACAAGCAGGAGCCCTGCAAATGCAGCTGTGCTGGTGCTTGTAATTCCCCAGCGAATGAAGGAAATGTAGGTCATTGACCTACATTTCCTTCAGTCGCGGTGATGCGCCCCTGCTGGATGTTCTCATGAACTGCAGCCTGGGAACTTTTTCCCACGCTCCAGGTCATATGAGGACATCCACCAGGGGGCGCATCACCGCGACTGAAGGAAATGTAGGTCAATGACCTACATTTCCTTCATTCGCCGGGGAATTACAAGCACGAGCACAGCTGCATTTGCAGGGCTCCTGCTTGTAAATTAATTTAACCCCTTCAGATGGATTACCTTGTGGGACATGACGGGTCAGCAGAAGGTATGTATATTGTGGGTTTATTGTTTTGCCAAGCAAGGGTCTGCAAATGGATTGAGAGAGCAATAAAATATTAAAACAACCGCTGTGTTTATTTCATTAAAATACTTTTAAATCATGTGTGTGTGTTTTTTAACCCTTTCAAACAATTGGACTAATAATGGATAGGTGTCATAATTGACGCCTCTCCATTATTAATCTGGCTTAATGTCACCTTACAATAGCAAGGTGGCATTAACCCTTCATTACCCCATATCCCACCGCTACACGGGAATGGGAAGAGAGTGGCCAAGTGCCAGAACAGGCGCATCTTCCAGATGTGCCTTTTCTGGGGTGGCTGGGGGCAGATGTTTTTAGCCACGGGGGGCCAATAACCATGGACCCTCTCCTGGCTATTAATATCTGCCTTCAGTCACTGGCTTTACCACTCTGGCGGAGAAAATTGCGCGGGAGCCCACGCCAATTTTTTCCACCATTTAACCCTTTATTTTAGCAGCTACAGCGCCCAAATTTTGCACATACACAATACTAACATTAGTAGTGTGGAATATGCAAAAAAAATGGGGATATGAGATGGTTTACTGTATGTAAACCATGTCTCATATCCTGTCGGGTTTGGGAAGGAGAAATGAAAAGCCGGCAATTGAATTACCGGCTTTTCACAGATATCGCGCTGTAGTAAATATAAATACAGACTATATATATATGTGTCTCAATGACATATATATATATATATATATATATATATATATATATATATATATATATATACTGTATATATGTTTTCCCGAACATTTGAGCACATAAATCCATTAGATTTGCAAGCCTGCGAGAAAATATCGCAGTACGGATGCCATACGGATTACATACGGAGGATGCGCAAAATACGCTGACACACCCTGCCTACGGATCACTATTTTGGGAACATTTCTCCGTATTACGGCCGTAAAATACGGACCGTATTGTCTTACGCCGAGTGTGACGCCGGCCATACACTTTGCAGCTTTGTTGCGAAGACATGCTGTATATGTAAAGCCACTCTTACTACAGTGAATAAATTCTAATGTCCTTCAAATGCAGAAGAGTCCCCTGTGGAAAAGCATTGAGCAGGAACAAATTATATTTATGGACTGTTCATCACACCATGAGGCATCCTTGAGTGCTTTAAGATGAGAGAACAACACAGTTTAAACATTTCCATAATGATATACTTTAAAGGCTACGATTTGTGTCTCAGGAAGCATTTGATTGATATATTCCCTTTAGTGGAGACAATGTTTATAAGTGATAAGGATTACACTGCACTTCTCTCTGCAGTAGGTTGCTGTGTTGTATGTCTGTCATACTGTCATTTAAAATCAAAAGGGGAGACACCGAGCCGCTCCATCATAGTGTACTAATTCATTTCTGAACTTCTGTTTCATGCCTTGTGAGTAGTGTTGAGCATTCCGATACCGCAAGTATCGGCTGATACTTGCGGTATCGGAATTCCGATAAAGAGTTCCGATACTTTTGTGATATCGGGAATCGGTATCAGAACCATATTCATGTGTAAAATAAAGAATTAAAATAAAAAATATGGATATACTCACCTCTCCGGCGGCCCCTGGATCTTACCGCTGTAACCGGAAGCCTCCGTTCCTAAGAATGAGCGCGTGAAGGGCCTTCGATGACGTCGCGGCTTCTGATTGGTCACGCGACCAATCACAAGCCGCGACGTCATCGCAGGTCCTTCACGCGCTCATTCTTAGGAACGGAGGCTCCCGGTTACGGCGGTAAGGTCCAGGGGCAGCCGGAAAGGTGAGTATATGGATATATATATATATATATATATATATATATATATGGATATACTCACCTCTCCGGCGGCCCCTGGACCTTACCGCCATAACCGGGAGCCTCCGTTCCTAAGAATGAGCGCGTGAAGGACCTGCGATGACGTCGCGGCTAGGGTTGAGCGAAACGGATCGGTCATTTTCATAAATCGGCGACTTTTAGGCAAAGTCGGGTTTCATGAAACCCGAACCGATCCTAGTGTGGGATCGGCCATGCGGTACACGATCAGAGCGCCAAAGTCGAGTTTCATATGACGCTGTCACCGCCGTTTTTCATCCAATGAAGGAGGACGCAGAGTGTGGGCAGCGTGATGACATAGGTCTCGGTCCCCACCATCTTAGAGAAGGGCATGGCAGTGATTGGCTTGCTGTCTGCAGCGTCACAGGGGCTATAAAGGGGCATGCACGCCGACCGCCATCTTAGTTCTGCCGATCTGAGCATAGGGAGAGGTGTTGCTGCAGTTAGTCAGAAGCAGGGACAGAGTTATGGAGGAAATATAAACCCCCAAACTGCTTGTGCTGGAGCGATTTTCACTGTCCCACACCACCTTTTTGTGCAGGGACAGTGGAGGTCGTATTTTAGTGCAGCAGCTGCATAGCTGTGTGCACGGTGCTATGCAAACCAACTGCTTTTTTAAAAGCAAAATTCCTGTTGCTCCTTTCTGCACAGTTACCTATCTTGTTTATTTGTCCACATTTTTGTGTTCAGCAGTCCTTTTTTATTGCTGCCATACTTGTCCTGAGCTCATTGTAGGGAGCTTGTTATTTTATTTTATTTTTTTAATAATTCCAGCCACTTTCTGGCACGTTCATAGTGTTGTGTTATACCACTGGGCCAGAGTTGTGGTTCTGTGTCTCCCCCCCAAAAAAAGGGAGAATAAAATTTACACACAGTGTATATTCTGCTGTACTGCTAGTGTGTCGTATATATCAGGCAGCCACTTTCTGCCACGTTCATAGTTTACTGTTATACCACTGGGCCAGAGTTGTGGTTCTGTGTCTCCCCCCAAAAAAAAGGGAGATTAAAATTCGCACACAGTGTATATTCTGCTGTACTGCTAGTGTGTCGTATATATCAGGCAGCCACTTTCTGCCACATTCATAGTTTACTGTTATACCACTGGGCCAGAGTTGTGGTTCTGTGTCTCCCCCCCAAAAAAAGGGAGATTAAAATTCGCACACAGTGTATATTCAGCTGTACTGCTAGTGTGTCGTATATATCAGGCAGCCACTTTCTGCCACATTCATAGTTTACTGTTATACCACAGGGCCAGAGTTGTGGTTCTGTGTCTCCCCCCAAAAAATGAGGAAGTCTGGTGGAAGACGCCGTGGGCGGGGGTTGTCACCTGGTACTGATGGTGGTGCTGCATCTGGTGGTAGTGGCAAAAGCACAGTAGCACCTAAGGCTGGAGGTGTTGAGCCAGCATCATCGTCTGGCTACACAAGGCCTCGAAGGCTCCCTTACCTGGGAGTAGGAAAACAGCTTTTAAAGTCAGAGCAGCAGGAAAAAGTTTTGGCTTTCCTTGCTGACTCAGCCTCTAGCTCTTTGGCCTCCTCTTAACAAAGTTCAAAATGTCACAGCAGCCAGTCGTCAGTGGATACTCCCGGTCAGGAACAAGACGTTTCCTTGTGTCCTTCTCCCAAACCAAAAGTGAAGGATGCGTCAGGCGACACAACAGGTTACTCCATGGAGCTCTTTACACATACCGTGCCTGGGTTAGAAAGGGAAATTGTACCCTGCCCATTACTAGAAGAATCGGACATGGAGTGCACTGATGCACAGCCACAGCTAGATTATGATGCTGTTCCATTGAGTCAGATCACTACATTGCCCTCGCAGTTTGCTGAGCCAGAATCTGACCCTGATGAGATTATGGTGCCCTGTCCCGAATGCTATAGCACCTTACACAGTGACACTGAGGAAGGTTGCACATGACATTGAGGAGGAGGAGGTGATAGATGACCCAGTTGTTGACCCAGATTGGCAGCCATTGGGGGAAGAGGGTGGCGCTGCCAGTAGCTCAGAAGCGGAGGAGGGTTATCCACAGCAGCACCAATCTACATCGCAACAGCTGTCATCTGGCAGGCCCGTATCAGGCAAAAAACGTTTGACAAAACCAGTTTTAGGACAGCGTGGCCATCCTGTGAAAGTTGCACAGCGTGCAATGCCTGAAAAGGAATTCCATAGTAGGAAGAGTGCAGTGTGGCATTTTTTTGACCAAGATCCCAATGATCAGTCAAAAGTGATCTGTAAAAAATGCTCAAAGACCTTTAGCAGAGGGAAGATTCTTAACAATTTAAATACAACGTGCATGCGTAGACATTTAAACAGCATGCACTTGCAAGCCTGGACTAACTACCTAACGTCCCGTACCGTTGGTGCACCAGGTCTGAATGAAGGTAGTCAGCACCGCAACATTGCTTCCCTCACTGTAAGCCCACCGGTTAGGACACCAGCAGCAAATGTGGAGGGATCGTCGCTAGGCCAAAGCAGTCAGGGAGTCAGAAGGTTATTGGTAGGAAGCACTGTATGTAGGCCAACATCACCAACTCACTCTCAATCTGCCATGTCCACAACCACCACCACCGCTAGTTCTACCATAGGCAGCTCTCCAGTCCAGCTCACCCTAGAAGAGACTCTTGTTAGGAAACGAAAGTACTCATCCTGTCATCCGCGTACAGAGGGTGTGAACGCCCACATTGCCAGACTTATCTCGTTAGAGATGATGCCCTACTGGTTGGTTTGAAAGCTAAGCTTTCAAAGCCCTGATGGCCTACGCAGTACCACGCTATGACCTACCCAGTCGCCACTTCTTTGCGAGAAAAGCCATCCCAGCCCTCCACCAGCATGTCAAAGACCGCATTGTCCATGCACTGAGGCAGTCTGTCAGTGGGAAGGTGCACTGTTGTGAAATTGGATTCTGGGCTCCCCCGGTGGCCACTTGTGGAATTGAACTTGTGTGCATCATCCCCTCTGTTCACCTGCTCCTATCAGGAGGTGGGAGTCGCTATATAACCTTGCTCCTCTGTCAGTTTCATGCCGGTCAACAATGTAATCAGAAGCCTTCTGTGCTTGTTCCTGCTACTAGACAACCCCCAGCTAAGTTGGACTTTTGTCCTTGTGTGTTTTTGCATTTTGTTCCTGTTCACAGCTGCTGTTTCGTTACTGTGTCTGGAAAGCTCTTGTGATCGGAAATTGCCACTCTGGTGTTATGAGTTAATGCTAGAGTCTTAAAGTAATTTCTGGATGGTTTTTTGATAGGGTTTTCTGCTGACCATGAAAGTGCCCTTTCTGTCTTCATGCTATCTAGTAAGCGGACCTCGATTTTGCTAAACCTATTTTCATACTACGTTTGTCATTTCATCTAAAATCACCGCCAATATATGTGGGGGCCTCTGTCTGCCTTTTGGGGAAATTTCTCTAGAGGTGAGCCAGGACTGTCTTTTCCTCTGCTAGGATTAGGTAGTTCTCCGGCTGGCGCTGGGCATCTAGGGATAAAAAAACGTAGGCATGCTACCCGGCCACTTCTAGTTGTGCGGCAGGTTTAGTTCATGGTCAGTATAGTTTCCATCTTCCAAGAGCTAGTTCTCATATATGCTGGGCTATGTTCTCTTGCCATTGAGAATCATGACAGTGCACCTCACAACAGATGCATGGACCAGTAGGCATGGCCAGGGACGTTACGTGTCCATCACGGTGCACTGGGTTAATGTCGTGCATGCAGGGTCCACAGGGGACAGCAATAGTGGGACAGTTCTGCCTAGCCCACGATCTAGGAAACAGTTGGCTGTAGACGTTCGCCACCCCACCTCCTCCTCCTCCTCCTCCAGAAGCGAAAGCTCATCCACAGAGCGCTGTCGCACGACCACTCCATCCGCAGCTGCCAGTGTTGCACACGAGGTGTCCCATTATGGAACAGCTAGTGGGAAGCGTCAGCAGGCCGTGTTTGAAATGAAGTGTTTGGGCGACAACAGACACACCGCGGAAGTTCTGGCCGAGTTCTTGCAGCAAGAAACTCAGTCATGGCTGGGCAGTAGTGTTGAGCGATACCGTCCGATACTTGAAAGTATCGGTATCGGAAAGTATCGGCCGATACCGGCAAAGTATCGGATCTAATCCGATACCGATACTCGATACCAATACAAGTCAATGGGACTCAAGTATCGGACGGTATCCCTGATGGTTCCCAGGGTCTGAAGGAGAGGAAACTCTCCTTCAGGCCCTGGGATCCATATTAATGTGTAAAATAAAGAATTAAAATAAAAAATATTGATATACTCACCTCTCCGACGCAGCCTGCACCTTATCAAGGGAACCGGCAGCCTTCTTTGCTTAAAATGTGCGCGTTTACTGCCTTCCGTGACGTCACGGCTTCTGATTGGTCATGTGCCGCCCATGTGACCGCGACGCGACCAATCACAACAAGCCGTGACTTAATTTTCAGGTCCTGAATGGAATTAGGCATTCAGAACCTGAAAATTACGTTTCGGCTTGTTGTGATTGGTCGCGTCGCGGTCACGTGGGCGGCACGCGACCAATCAGAAGCCGTGACGTAATTTTCAGGTCCTGAATGCCTAGAATTCGGCATTCAGGACCTGAAAATTATGTCATGGCTTGTTGTGATTGGTTGCGTCGCGGTCACATGGGCGGCACGCGACCAATCAGAAGCCGTGACGTCACGAAAGGCAGTAAACGCGCGCATTTTAAGCAAAGAAGGCTGCTGGTTACTACCAGGGCGTGTCAGAGGGTGAGTATATCCCTATTTTTTATTTTAATTCTTTATTTTTTACATGGATATGGATCCCAGGGCCTGAAGGAGAGTTTCCTCTCCTTCAGACCCTGGGAACCATACACTGGGAACTTCCGATTCCGATTCCCGATACCACAAAAGTATCGGATCTCGGTATCGGAATTCTGATACAGCAAATATCGGCCGATACCCGATACTTGCGGTATCGGAATGCTCAACACTACTGGGCAGTGTACATCTTGAGGCAGGCAAGGTAGTCAGTGATAATGGAAGGAATTTTATGGCTGCCATAGCCCTTTCACAACTCAAACACATACCTTGCCTGGCTCACACTTTGAACCTGGTGGTGCAGTGCTTTGTTAAAAATTATGCGGAGTTACCAGCCCTGCTCCTGAAGGTGCGAAGACTTTGCTCGCACATCCGCCGGTCGCCCATACACTCCAGACGTATGCTGAACCATCAGCGATCGCTCAATCTTCCACAGCACCGCCTAATTATCGACGTTGCAACAAGGTGGAACTCCACACTGCACATGGTTCAGAGGCTGTGTGAACAGAGGCGTGCTGTCATGTATTTGTGGGAGGATACGCATACACGGGCAGGCAGTTGGATGGCAGATATGGAGTTGTCTGGTGTGCAGTGGTCCAAGCTACAAGACCTCTGTCAAGTCCTTCAGTGTTTTGAGGAATGCACACAGCTGGCAAGTGCAGACGATGCCATCATAAGCATGAGCATCCCACTTATGCGTCTGCTGATGCAAAGTTTGACGCACATCAAGGAGCTGGCGTCTGCAGCCGAGGAGGAGGGAATCCTTGATGACAGTCAGCCATTGTCTGGTCAGGGAACTGTCCAGGACGAAGTGGCGGTCGAAGAGGATGAGGAGGAGGATGAAGGGGATGACTATGTATGGGAGGAGGATGCTTCTCAGGGGCCACTTGAAACTGGTAGCGTTGCAAGGTCAGGTACAGGTTTCTTGCGGGACACTTGTGATGTGGATTTCCAAGAAAGTGCTCCTCAACCCAGCAGGACCAGTGAATTGACACCAGGAACATTGGCCCACATGGCTGAGTATGCCTTGCGTATTCTAAAAAGGGACCCCCGCATTGTCAAAATGATGACCGATGATGATTACTGTTTGGCCTGCCTCCTGGATCCACGCTATAAAGGGAAAATGCAAAACATCATGCCACATGAGAACCTTGAGCAAATATTGGCTACCAAACAAGCAACTCTTGTAGACCGTTTGGTTCAGGCATTCCCAGCACACAGAGGCGGTGATGGTCCTCACACTTGCCGTAGGGGGCAACATGACAGAGGTGCTAGAGGTGCCGAAATCCGAAGTGGCGTTGGACAGAGGGGTTTTCTGACAAGGTTGTGGAGTGATTTTTCAATGACCGCTGACACAACAGGGACTGCTGCATCTATTCAAAGTGACAGGAGACAGCATTTGTCCAGTATGGTTACAAACTATTTTTCATCCCTTATCGATGTTCTCCCTCACAGGTCATTCCCCTTTGATTACTGGGCATCTAAACTAGACACCTGGCCCGAATTGGCAGAATATGCATTACAGGAGCTCGCTTGCCCTGCTGCCAGTGTGCTTTCAGAAAGAGTCTTCAGTGCTGCTGGTTCAATACTGACTGAAAAAGGACACGTCTGGCTACCCAAAATGTGGATGATCTAACCTTCATTAAAATGAACCAATCATGGATTGCCAATTCTTTTTCCCCACCTTCCCCTGCTGACACGTAGCTTGGGTGATAAATGACTCGCTTTTGCCCTCCTCTTACTGACTTTGCCAATTCCTCCATTTGCAGCTGCTGAATGTCCACCATAGGCCATTTTTATACCTCCCTAAATGGGCTGACTCCCCCCACAGGACCGTGGTCACCACTTGGCGCAAGCACCCGTGCAAGTGCCGTTTGCCTGGACAGGTGGGTGCGCCCACTCTATCTCTACTAAACAATGCTGAGTTTGAATATACAGGCTTTCGGCCTCTATCAACAATATGAAACTGCATTTGGCCTGGTTCTTGGTTTGGGCCTAGTGACGTCTGCTGCTGCCTCTTGGTTTTCTCAAAGAAACAAAGCTGAGTTTCAATCTACAGGCTTTCGGCCTCTATCAACAATATGAAACTGCATTTGGCCTGGTTCTTGGTTTGGGCCTAGTGACGTCTGCTGCTGCCTCTTGGTTTCCTCAAAGAAACAAAGCTGAGTTTCAATCTACAGGCTTTCGGTCTCTATCAACAATATGAAACTGCATTTGGCCCGGTTCTTGGTTTGGGCCTATGTCATGAATCCCAATGGCAAGGGATAGCACAGGACAAGCAAAGTACAAATAAATAACGGACGAGCTCTAGGGTGATGGAACCTGGGCTGACCGCTGCCCTACGCCTGACAAACGCAACTAGAGATAGCCAGGGAGCGTGCCTACGTTGGTTCTAGACGCCACGCACCAGCCTAAGAGCTAACTAGCACTGCAGAGAAAATAAAGACCTCACTTGCCTCCAGAGGAATGAACCCCAAAAGGTATAGTTGCCCCCCACATGTATTGACGGTGAAATGAGAGGAAGGCACACACATAGAGATGATATATATAGTTATAGCAAATTGAGGCCCGCTGTAAACTAGAAAGCAGAACGATACAAAAGGGGTCTGAGCGGTCAGCAAAAAACCCTAATCAAAAAACCATCCTGAGATTACAAGAACCCATGTGCCAACTCATGGCACATGGGGAGAACCTCAGTCCACTAGAGCTACCAGCTAGCATAGAGACATAATAAGCAAGCTGGACAAAAAAAACCAAACAACTGAAAATCAGCACTTAGCTTATACTGAAAGATCTGGGAGCAGGTAGGCAGGAACCAAACAGAGCACATCTGAATACATTGATAGCCGGCAAGGAAATGACAGAAAGGCCAGGCTAAATAGGAAACACCCAGCCACTGATGGACAGGTGGAACCCAGAGACCGCAACCCACCAAAGTCACCCAGTACCAGCAGTAACCACCAGAGGGAGCCCACAAACAGAATCCACAACAGTACCCCCCCCTTGAGGAGGGGTCACCGAACCCTCACGAGAACCCCCAGGGCGATCAGGATAAGCTCTATGGAAGGCGCGGACCAAATCAGTCGCATGAACATCGGAAGCGACCACCCAGGAATTATCCTCCTGCCATAACCCTTCCACTTAACCAAATACTGGAGTTTACGTCTGGAAAAACGAGAATCCAAGATCTTCTCAACAACATACTCCAATTCTCCCTCCACCAGCACCGGAGCAGGAGGCTCAACCGAAGGAACAACGGGCACCTCATACCTCCGCAATAACGACCGATGGAACACATTATGAATAGCAAACGATGCTGGGAGATCCAAACGGAAAGATACAGGGTTAAGAATCTCCGAGATGCTATAAGGACCGATGAACCGAGGCTTGAACTTAGGAGAAGAAACCTTCATAGGGACAAAACGAGAAGACAACCACACCAAGTCCCCAACAAGAAGTCGGGGACCCGCACGGCGACGGCGATTAGCAAACTGCTGAGTCTTCTCCTGAGATAACTTCAAATTGTCCACCACCTGATTCCAAATGTGATGTAGCCTGTCCACCACCATGTCCACTCCAGGACAATCCGAAGACTCCACCTGACCAGAAGAAAAACGAGGATGAAACCCCGAATTACAAAAAAAAGGAGAGACTAAAGTAGCAGAACTAGCCCGATTATTTAGGGCAAATTCGGCCAGTGGCAAAAAGGCAACCCAGTCATCTTGATCAGCAGAAACAAAACACCTCAAATAAGTTTCCAAGGTCTGATTAGTTCGCTCCGTCTGGCCATTCGTCTGAGGATGGAATGCAGACGAGAAAGACAAATCAATGCCCATCTTAGCACAAAACGTCCGCCAAAATCTAGACACAAACTGGGGTCCCCTGTCAGAAACGATATTCTCCGGAATCCCATGCAAACGAACCACGTTCTGAAAAAATAAAGGGACCAACTCAGAGGAAGAAGGCAACTTAGGCAAGGGCACTAAATGAACCATCTTAGAAAAGCGGTCACACACAACCCAGATAACGGACATTTTCTGTGAAACAGGGAGATCAGAAATAAAATCCATGGAAATGTGCGTCCAAGGCCTCTTCGGGATGGGCAAGGATAACAACAACCCACTGGCTCGAGAACAGCAAGGCTTGGCCCGAGCACACACTTCACAAGACTGCACAAAGGTGCGCACATCCCTTGACAAGGAAGGCCACCAAAAAGACCTGGCCACCAAGTCTCTAGTACCAAATATTCCAGGATGACCAGCCAACACAGAAGAATGGACCTCGGAGATAACTCTACTGGTCCAATCATCCGGAACAAACAGTCTTTCTGGTGGACAACAATCAGGTTTATCCGCCTGAAACTCCTGCAATGCACGTCGCAAGTCTGGGGATACGGCGGACAATATTACCCCATCCCTAAGGATACCAGTAGGCCCAGAGTCTCCAGGAGAGTCAGGCACAAAACTCCTGGAAAGAGCATCCGCCTTCACATTCTTTGAACCTGGCAGGTATGAAACCACAAAATTGAAACGAGAAAAAGACAATGACCAACGAGCCTGTCTAGGATTCAGACGCCTGGCAGACTCAAGGTAAATGAGATTCTTGTGATCAGTCAAGACCACCACACGATGTCTAGCACCCTCAAGCCAATGACGCCACTCCTCAAATGCCCACTTCATGGCCAAAAGCTCCCGATTACCCACATCATAGTTGCGCTCGGCGGGCGAGAATTTTCTAGAGAAGAATGCACATGGCTTCATCACCGAGCCATTGGAACTTCTCTGTGACAAAACCGCCCCCGCTCCAATCTCGGAAGCATCAACCTCAACCTGAAAAGGAAGTGAAACATCTGGTTGACACAACACAGGAGCAGAAGAAAACCGGCGCTTAAGTTCCTGAAAGGCCTCCACAGCCGCAGGAGGCCAATTAGCAACATCAGCACCCTTTTTAGTCAAATCAGTCAAAGGTTTAACAACACTGGAAAAATTAGCAATGAACCGACGATAAAAATTAGCAAACCCCAAGAACTTCTGAAGACTCTTAACAGATGTAGGTTGTGTCCAGTCACAAATCGCCTGAACCTTGACAGGATCCATCTCAATAGTAGAAGGAGAAAAAATGTACCCCAAAAAAGAAATCTTCTGGACTCCAAAGAGACACTTTGAGCCCTTCACAAACAGAGAATTGGCCCGCAGAACCTGAAACACCTTCCTGACCTGTAGAACATGAGACTCCCAGTCATCAGAAAACACCAAAATATCATCCAAATACACAATCATAAATTTATCCAGATATTCACGGAAAATATTGTGCATAAAGGACTGAAAGACTGACGGAGCATTGGAGAGTCCAAAAGGCATTACCAAATACTCAAAATGGCCCTCATGCGTATTAAATGCGGTTTTCCACTCATCACCCTGTTTTATCCGCACAAGATTATACGCACCGCGAAGATCTATCTTAGTGAACCACCTAGCCCCCTTAATGCGAGCAAACAAATCAGTCAATAATGGCAATGGATACTGATATTTGATTGTAATCTTATTCAGAAGGCAATAATCTATACAAGGCCTCAGGGAACCATCTTTCTTTGCCACGAAAAAAAAACCTGCTCCCAGAGGGGACGAAGATGGACGAATATGTCCCTTTTCCAAGGACTCCTTAATATAATTCCGCATAGCAGTATGCTCAGGCACTGACAGATTAAATAAACGACCCTTAGGGAACTTACTGCCAGGAATCAATTCTATAGCACAGTCACAATCTCTATGAGGAGGGAGCGAATTGAGCTTAGGCTCCTCAAAAACATCCCGATAGTCCGACAAAAACGCAGGGATCTCAGAAGGAGTAGATGAAGCGATTGAAATCAGAGGTGCATCATCATGAACCCCCTGACATCCCCAGCTTAACACAGACATTGTTTTCCAATCCAGGACAGGATTATGAGTTTGTAACCATGGCAGACCAAGCACTAGTACATCATGTAAATTATACAGTACAAGGAAGCGAATCACCTCCTGATGAACGGGAGTCATGCGCATGGTCACTTGTGTCCAGTACTGTGGTTTATTCATAGCCAATGGTGTAGAGTCAATTCCCCTCAGAGGAATAGGAACTTCCAGAGGCTCCAGACTAAAACCGCAGCTTTTGGCAAATGACCAATCCATCAGACTCAGGGCAGCGCCCGAATCCACATAGGCATTGACGGAAATGGAAGACAGTGAACAAATCAGAGTCACAGACAAAATGAACTTAGGCTGCAGAGTACCAATGGCAAAAGATTTATCAACCTTTTTTTGTGCGTTTAGAGCATGCTGATATAACATGAGCTGAATTGCCACAATAAAAACACAATCCATTTTTCCGCCTATAACTTTGCCGTTCACTTCTGGACTGAATTCTATCACATTGCATAGTCTCAGGTGCCTGTTCAGAAGACACCGCCAACTGGTGCACAGGTTTTCGCTCCCGTAAACGCCGATCAATCTGAATGGCCATAGCCATAGACTCATTCAGACCTGTAGGCGCAGGGAACCCCACCATAATATCCTTAATGGCCTCAGAAAGACCATTTCTGAAGTTAGCAGCCAGGGCGCACTCATTCCACTGAGTAAGCACCGACCATTTCCGAAATTTTTGACAATATATTTCAGCTTCATCATGCCCCTGAGAGAGGGCTAATAAAGCCTTTTCAGCCTGAATCTCCAGGTTAGGTTCCTCATACAGCAATCCCAGTGCCAGAAAAAACGCATCCACACTGAGCAATGCAGGATCCCCTGGTGCCCAATTCTGAGGGTCGCCCCGCAGGAAAGATATAACAATCCTGACCTGTTGAGCAGGGTCTCCAGAGGAGCGAGATTTTAAAGAAAGAAACAATTTACAATTGTTCCTGAAATTCAGGAAGGTAGATCTATCTCCAGAGAAGAACTCTGGAATAGGAATTCTAGGTTCAGACATGGGAGTGTGAACAATGAAATCCTGTATGTTTTGAACCTTTGCCGCGAGATTACTCAGGCTGGAAGCCAAACTCTGGACATCCATATTAAACAGCTAAGGTCAGAGCCATTCAAGGGTTAAGAGGAGGTAAGAAGCAGCTAGACAGCAATTAAGGGCTAGGCAGCAAAACCTCTTAAGGGAAAAAAAAAAAAAAATTCCCTTCAACACTTCTTTTTCTCCTGCTTCAGCCCAAACAATTAACACTTTGTGGCCGGCTATACTGTCATGAATCCCAATGGCAAGGGATAGCACAGGACAAGCAAAGTACAAATAAATAACGGACGAGCTCTAGGGTGATGGAACCTGGGCTGACCGCTGCCCTACGCCTGACAAACGCAACTAGAAATAGCCAGGGAGCGTGCCTACGTTGGTTCTAGACGCCACGCACCAGCCTAAGAGCTAACTAGCACTGCAGAGAAAATAAAGACCTCACTTGCCTCCAGAGGAATGAACCCCAAAAGGTATAGTTGCCCCCCACATGTATTGACGGTGAAATGAGAGGAAGGCACACACATAGAGATGATATATATAGTTATAGCAAATTGAGGCCCGCTGTAAACTAGAAAACAGAACGGTACAAAAGGGGTCTGAGCGGTCAGCAAAAAACCCTAATCAAAAAACCATCCTGAGATTACAAGAACCCATGTGCCAACTCATGGCACATGGGGAGAACCTCAGTCCACTAGAGCTACCAGCTAGCATAGAGACATAATAAGCAAGCTGGACAAAAAAAACCAAACAACTGAAAATCAGCACTTAGCTTATACTGAAAGATCTGGGAGCAGGTAGGCAGGAACCAAACAGAGCACATCTGAATACATTGATAGCCGGCAAGGAAATGACAGAAAGGCCAGGCTAAATAGGAAACACCCAGCCACTGATGGACAGGTGGAACCCAGAGACCGCAACCCACCAAAGTCACCTAGTACCAGCAGTAACCACCAGAGGGAGCCCACAAACAGAATCCACAACAGGCCTAGTGACGTCTGCTGCTGCCTCTTGGTTTCCTCAAAGAAACAAAGCTGAGTTTCAATCTACAGGCTTTCGGCCTTTATCAACAATATGAAACTGCATTTGACCTGGTTCTTGGTTTGGGCCTAGAGACGTCTGCTGCTGCCTCTTGGTTTCCTCAAAGAAACAAAGCTGAGTTTCAATCTACAGGCTTTCTGCCTCTATCAACATTATGAAACTGCATTTGGCCTGGTTCTTGGTTTGGACCTAGTGACGTCTGCTGCTGCCTCTTGGTTTCCTCAAAGAAACAAAGCTGAGTTTCAATTTACAGGCTTTCGGCCTCTATCAACAATATGAAACTGCATTTGGCCTGGTTCTTGGTTTGGGCCTAGTGACGTCTGCTGCTGCCTCTTGGTTTCCTCAAAGAAACAAAGCTGAGTTTCAATCTACAGGCTTTCGGTCTCTATCAACAATATGAAACTGCATTTGGCCCGGTTCTTGGTTTGGGCCTAGTGACGTCTGCTGCTGCCTCTTGGTTTCCTCAAAGAAACAAAGCTGAGTTTCAATCTACAGGCTTTCGGCCTTTATCAACAATATGAAACTGCATTTGACCTGGTTCTTGGTTTGGGCCTAGAGACGTCTGCTGCTGCCTCTTGGTTTCCTCAAAGAAACAAAGCTGAGTTTCAATCTACAGGCTTTCTGCCTCTATCAACAATATGAAACTGCATTTGGCCTGGTTCTTGGTTTGGACCTAGTGACGTCTGCTGCTGCCTCTTGGTTTCCTCAAAGAAACAAAGCTGAGTTTCAATCTACAGGCTTTCAGCCTCTATCAACAATATGAAACTGCATTTGGCCTGGTTCTTGGTTTGGGCCTAGTGACGTCTGCTGCTGCATCTTGGTTTCCTCAAAGAAACAAAGCTGAGTTTCAATCTACAGGCTTTCAGCCTCTATCAACAATATGAAACTGCATTTGGCCTGGTTCTTGGTTTGGGCCTAGTGACGTCTGCTGCTGCCTCTTGGTTTCCTCAAAGAAACAAAGCTGAGTTTCAATCTACAGGCTTTCGGCCTCTATCAACAATATGAAACTGCATTTGGCCTGGTTCTTGGTTTGGGCCTAGTGACGTCTGTTGCTGCCTCTTGGTTTCCTCAAAGAAACAAAGCTGAGTTTCAATCTACAGGCTTTCGGCCTGTATTTAGAATTTGAACCTGTATTTGCCCTACTAGTTTGGTTGGGCCCTACTAACAGTGTCTGCTGCTGCTTGTTGTTGTCCTCCACTGAACAAAGCAATGCTGCCTGTTTACTCCTGTTACCAATTTTTTTCTGCTTTTAGCCTCCTTTTTTATTTTGGGCCTATATCTGTGTTTCCTCCTCATCCTGCCTATTACCCAGCCACTGCTTGATGGGTCTGCTGGTACATTGACCCAGACCACTACATTCCCCTTGCACTCTACACAGCCAGAATCTGACCCTGCTGAAAGTCAGGTCCCCCTTCCTGCATACTATACCACCTTACACGGGGACAAAGAGGAAGGTGCATATGAAAGTGCAGGTTCCTTCATCAGGTGGGGGGGCATACTCGTTGGTGACGTCACTGTCACAGGGCCCGTCATAGTATGCAAAAGTGTCACTGCCGGTGGGAGGTGCCCCCGCCGTCAAACACAACGCCGTACTTTAAGGGGCCCTGTGCCAATGCGAACGAGTGGGCCCCCCTGCTTGCTCTGGATCACAGCACTTGCAAAGTTGAAATACTTACCTCTCCCTGCTCCACCGCCGTGACGTATTCCACATTTCCTGGGCCCAAGAAAAAATTGAGCCAGCCCTCCCCCCCCACAACTTTAACCAAATGACCCCCAATTTTCAAAACCTAACTATTATTATAAGGTTAATTAAGATTGACAAGCTTAAGTAACAATAATTGATATTTTTGACATTAAAATGGGCTCTGTAGGTGTTTTCCTGTCCTCCACTCACTGCCGACTTTTATTCCCCATTGACTTGCATTGGGTTTCGTGTTTCAGTCGGCCCCCGACTTTTCGCAATGATCGGCCAATTTCACCCGACCCGACTTTTGACAAAGTTGGGTTTCGCGAAACCCGACTCGATCCTGAAAAATTAAAGTCGCTCAACCCTAGTCGCGGCTTGTTATTGGTCACGTGAGCAGTCACATGAGCGCTCACGCGACCAATCAGAAGCCGCGACGTCATCGAAGGCCCTTCACGTGCTCTTTCTTAGGAACGAAGGCTCCCGGTTACATCGGTAAAGTCCAGGGGCCGCCGGAGAGGTGAGTATATCCATATTTTTTATTTTAATTCTTTATTTTACACATGAATATGGATCCCAGGGCCTGAAGGAGAGTTTCCTCTCCTTCAGACCCTGGGAACCATTCCGATACTTTGCGTCCCATTGAAATGCATTGGTATCGGGTATCAGTATCGGCGAGATCCGATATTTTGCCGGTATTGGCCGATACTATCCGATACCGATACCAATGCATATCGGAAGATATCGCTCAACACTACTTGTGAGTGCAAAAGGTATGTTAAAACCATATTCATACAGAGATACCTAGATGTGACAGTAACACTATAAATAATGAGTAAGGTACCTCAATATATGTATAGCCAGACAATGGTCAGGAAAAACTGCAAACCATAAGGTAGCAAACATCACAAATATACAGTCAAAGATTTCCCATAAAAATTATCTTTATTAGTACAAAAATAAGGGGGGCCCCCTGAGGAAGGAGCTGTTTCTGCTCCGAAACGCGCGTCGGGTGCGCTCCTAGCTGCTGGCTTTGCTATTACCTGGTAATTATACCACATTTACTGTTCCTCATCTTATGGCTCTTAGTGGCGGTGGTTGGGGTTAATGATTCTTCATGAGTACTTACTACTAGCCCCTCACCTCCTGGCATTGTGTGCTTTTACCGCACTAATGTTGTTGCAGCCAGCAAGCCTGGAGCCTTTGGGCTTTGTGACCGTTATTTAGGGCGCATTTGGTTTCCCTCTGTTGTCCATCCACCTGTTTTATTCTTATGTATGTTTATTTTTGTACTAATAAAGATAATTTTTATGGGAAATCTTTGACTGTATATTTGTGATGTTTACTACTTGTGAGTGCTGCATTAAGTAAATTCACACACATAGTGACTTTATGATGCTGCTATGGGCACTTAAAGGGAAGGAGCATCAAAATTTTTTTTTTTTTCCAGCAAGTGAAAAATAATTGTAAAGAATTAGGGTTTGTGCACACGTTGCGGATTTTGCTGCGGATTTGGAAAATCTGCAGTGCAAAACCACTGCGGTTTTCACTGCGGATTTTCACGCGGTTTCTTCTGCGGATTCCTCTGCGGGTTTTCAACTGCAGTTTCCTATTGGTGCAGGTTGAAAACCGCTGCGGAATCCGCAGAAAGAAGTGACATGCTACTTCTCTTTTCCACAGCGTTTCCCCGTGGAATTTTCCGTAGCATGTGCTCTGTGGTTTTTGTTTTTCATAGGTTAACATTCTACTGTACACCGCATGGAAAACTGCTGCGGATCCGCAGCAAAAACCGCAATGTGTGCACATACCCTTAATGTTCATGCAGCACCCCAGAGTCCTGGTCGTTGCAGTAACGTTGCTCTGCCGCTAAGGGGATTGATGTTACATCTGATTGCACTAAAGGAGTTCACCTGATCAGGTAACACTCACATTACACTTCACACTCCGGCCACCAGGGGGAGTGGTTCTATCTAGTAGGCCACTCCTCACACTCTGGTAAAACTGGGGGTTGGACAACAAGACAGAGAGGAGTAACTGGGAAGAGCGAAAGAGAGGACCTGTCAGGGATGGGATCCTCACAGATTCCTAAGAAAGGGCAAGAAGCGAGGTTCATTGTGCTGAGTGAGAAAAGCAGGAATACAGCAAAGAGGCAATAGGACCAGAAGGAGTCGTGCTGTAAGACCGAGGCAACATCCTTCTGAGGCGCAAACAGTCGGTGGCCGGAACGCCGAGAAAGTAAGAGACTTTAAGCAATACTTCAAACCACGGCAGGACAGCCAATTCTAGGTTGGCTGTCTCACACAAATCACCTAAGCAGACAACGGAGGCAGCTGTGGGAGAGGGGCGACTCTAGAGTCCCAGAATAACTCCAGGCCTACCCCGTCATACGGGTGCGTCCTAACCATATCACCTGGGGGACGGAGAGAGAACGAGCATCAGAGACAGACAGAATCAGTTGTGAGGACTATCCCGGGGTGCTCAGCAGGGAAGGACTACAACATACACAGGCGCTAGAAGGTAGACGCTGATTCCCACCTGTTAAGGGGACTCCTGATGTGCCTTCGGACCAGCCGGTTTCCGACAGCCCGGCTAACAGTGCTCTGGATTGGACACCTGAAGCCTTCAGTAAAGAGGTAAAGAGACTGCAACCTGGTGTCTTCGTTATTTACTGCACCGCACCTCCACCACCACCCGCATCTATTATTGTACGCCCCTCAGCAGGGTCACGGACCGGGTCTAGCCACTGTGACAACCCCAGAGCAAAGACTCAGAGACCCGGTACCGGGTACCCCTAGGCCCTGCGGCAGTGGGGGCGCTACATTCACATTTTCTTAAAAAACATTATCATTTGTTTATCATTTAGTAAAATATGAAAAATAATTTGAAAAGGTTTGGCATTTCCACTTTTAAAAACTAGGGGTCACAGCTGCTGAAATTTGACAAAAACCTAGTGTACAACTAGCTCACATTACAGCACTGCAGTAATTATGGGCGGAGTCTGCTCACATGGGTGTGATGTCTCCTCTCCTCCTCTTCTGGGTGTTTGCTAAGGGATAAGAGAGGATGATATTCAAGAACACAGTGAGCAACCATTTTTGTTTTTGATTGCAAAGTTATACTGACAAGTAGACAGTCACCGAGGATGGCAGGCAGCAATGATTCTGGGAGATATATGGTGGAGGGAGCAGGGTGACAGCAACGCAGAGTATTTCAGGAGAGCAGTGTGCTGGTCTATGGGGGGGCACCCTGTTTGGTGCGCGGAGCAGCCAGGGATGGTACATAGAGCACTGTCTTTTATACACATGGATGGACCGTCTCCTCAGAAATCCAGGAAACATTTCTGCTGATTGATGGCCTGTTCTGATCCAGACATTGCATGCAAAGACCCCATTCCCTCCTCAGATCCTATCTTCTCCATCCTGACCTGGCGATGTGTGAAAGCGATACGACAGGCGCAGTCGGGGTGATGCTGGGGGAAAATGTAACCATATAGTAATGATAAAAATGAGACCCTCTCTCCAGCTGCCTCACCAGCCCTCCCCTGACTGCACCTAACTGGAGGTCATGCTGCCCCCTCTATTAACCCAGACCCGTGTGCATGTGCTCAGCTAGAACCAACCTAGAATGGGTCCCTTTGTGAAGATAATACTGCCATAGTGTTCTCACATAATACCGCCATAGAGTTCTCACATAATACCGCTAGGGTTGAGCGAAACGGGTCGATCATTTTCAAAAGTCGCCGACTTTTGGCTAAGTCGGCGTCTCATGAAACCCGATCCGACCCCTGTGCTTGTCGGCCATGCGGTACGCGACTTTCGCGCCAAAGTCGCGTTTCAATGACGCGAAAAGCGCCATTTCTCAGCCAATGAAGGTGAACGCAGAGTGTGGGCAGCGTGATGACATAGATCCTGGTCCCCACCATCTTAGAGAAGGGCATTGCAGTGATTGGCTTGCTGTCTGCGGCGTCACAGGGGCTATAAAGGGGCGTTCCCGCCGACCGCCATCTTACTGCTGCTGATCTGAGCTTAGGGACAGGTTGCTGCCGCTTCGTCAGAAGCAGGGAGAGCGTTAGGCAGGGTCCACTAACCACCAAACCGCTTGTGCTGCAGCGATTTCCACTGTCCAACACCACCTTCGGTGTGCAGGGACTGTGGAAGCTATTTTTTTTTTTTTTTCCCCTCAGCGCTGTAGCTCATTGGGCTGCCCTAGAAGGCTCCGTGATAGCTGTATTGCTGTGTGTACGCCACTGTGGAAACCAACTGCTTTTTTCAAAGCACATATCCTCTTGTTCCTTCCTTTCTGCACAGCTATCTTTTTTGTTTGTCCACACTTTTTATTTAATTTGTGCATCAGTCCACTCCTGTTGCTGCCTGCCATACCTGGCTTACATTACTGCAGGGAGATAGTAATTGTAGGACAGTTTTTTTTTTTTTTTTGTTTTTTTTTTGTGGGAGATTAAGATTGGCATTTCTGCTACAGTGCCATCCCTGTGTGTGCCATCTCTCACTGAGTGGGCCATAGAAAGCCTATTTATTTTTTCCGTGATTTGTGTTCTAAAATCTACCTCAACACAAAAACACTACATCAATCAGTGGGAGAAAAATATTGGCCTCAGTCAGGGCTTGTGTGCCACTGCTGTGTGTGCTATCTCTCATTCAGTGGGCTATAGCAAGCCTATTTTTTTTTTTTTTTTTTAATATTATTTGGTTTCTAAAGTCTCCCTGAAAAAAAAAAAAAAACCTAAAAAAACAGTGGGAGAGTAATATTGCCCTTTCAGCTTGTGTGCCAGTCTTGACTCCTGGGTGTGCCACCTCTCTCCCTCTCATTCAGTGGGCCATAGAAAGCCTATTTATTTTTTTTTTTAAATATTATTGGGTTTCTAAAGTCTCCCTGAAAAAACAAAAAATACATAAAAAAACAGTGGGAGAGTAATATTGCCCTTTCAGCTTGTGTGCCAGTCTTGACTCCTGGGTGTGCCACCTCTCTCCCTTTCATTCAGTGGGCCATAGAAAGCCTATTTATTTTTTCCGTGATTTGTGTTCTAAATTCTACCTCAACACAAAAACACTACATCAATCAGTGGGAGAAAAATATTGGCCTCAGTCAGGGCTTGTGTGCCACTGCTGTGTGTGCTATCTCTCATTCAGTGGGCTATAGCAAGCCTATTTTTTTTTTTTTTTTTTTTTTTTAATATTATTTGGTTTCTAAAGTCTCCCTGAAAAAAAAAAAAAAACCTAAAAAAACAGTGGGAGAGTAATATTGCCCTTTCAGCTTGTGTGCCAGTCTTGACTCCTGGGTGTGCCACCTCTCTCCCTCTCATTCAGTGGGCCATAGAAAGCCTATTTATTTTATTTTTTTAATATTATTTGGTTTCTAATTCTCCCTGAAAAAAAAAAAAAAAAACCTAAAAAAACAGTGGGAGAATAATATTGCCCTTTCAGCTTGTGTGCCAGTCTTGACTCCTGGGTGTGCCACCTCTCTCCCTCTCATTCAGTGGGCCATAGAAAGCCTATTTATTTTTTTTTTAAATATTATTGGGTTTCTAAAGTCTCCCTGAAAAAACAAAAAATACATAAAAAAACAGTGGGAGAGTAATATTGCCCTTTCAGCTTGTGTGCCAGTCTTGACTCCTGGGTGTGCCACCTCTCTCCCTTTCATTCAGTGGGCCATAGAAAGCCTATTTATTTTTTCCGTGATTTGTGTTCTAAATTCTACCTCAACACAAAAACACTACATCAATCAGTGGGAGAAAAATATTGGCCTCAGTCAGGGCTTGTGTGCCACTGC
Organism: Ranitomeya variabilis; assembly: GCF_051348905.1. Lineage (NCBI taxonomy): Eukaryota > Metazoa > Chordata > Amphibia > Anura > Dendrobatidae > Ranitomeya > Ranitomeya variabilis. Next base: position 578,057,468 of record NC_135236.1, read on the forward strand.
TGTGTGTGCTATCTCTCATTCAGTGGGCTATAGCAAGCCTATTTTTTTTTTTTTTTTTAATATTATTTGGTTTCTAAAGTCTCCCTGAAAAAAAAAAAAAAACCTAAAAAAACAGTGGGAGAGTAATATTGCCCTTTCAGCTTGTGTGCCAGTCTTGACTCCTGGGTGTGCCACCTCTCTCCCTCTCATTCAGTGGGCCATAGAAAGCCTTTTTTTTTTTTGGTTTTTTTAATATTATTTGGTTTCTAATTCTCCCTGAAAAAAAAAAAAAAAACCTAAAAAAACAGTGGGAGAATAATATTGCCCTTTCAGCTTGTGTGCCAGTCTTGACTCCTGGGTGTGCCACCTCTCTCCCTCTCATTCAGTGGGCCATAGAAAGCCTATTTATTTTTTTTTTAAATATTATTGGGTTTCTAAAGTCTCCCTGAAAAAACAAAAAATACATAAAAAAACAGTGGGAGAATAATATTGCCCTTTCAGCTTGTGTGCCAGTCTTGACTCCTGGGTGTGCCACCTCTCTCCCTTTCATTCAGTGGGCCATAGAAAGCCTATTTATTTTTTCCTTGATTTGTGTTCTAAAATCTACCTCAACACAAAAACACTACATCAATCAGTGGGAGAAAAATATTGGCCTCAGTCAGGGCTTGTGTGCCACTGCTGTGTGTGCTATCTCTCATTCAGTGGGCTATAGCAAGCCTATTTTTTTTTTTTTTTTTTTTTTTTTTTTAATATTATTTGGTTTCTAAAGTCTCCCTGAAAAAAAAAAAAAAACCTAAAAAAACAGTGGGAGAGTAATATTGCCCTTTCAGCTTGTGTGCCAGTCTTGACTCCTGGGTGTGCCACCTCTCTCCCTCTCATTCAGTGGGCCATAGAAAGCCTTTTTTTTTTTTGGTTTTTTTAATATTATTTGGTTTCTAAAGTCTCCCTGAAAAAAACAAAAAAAACATAAAAAACAGTGGGAGAGTAATATTGCCCTTTCAGCTTGTGCGCCAGTCTTGACTCCTGGTTGTGCCACCTCTCTCTCTCTAATTGTGGGCCATAGAAAGCCTTTTTTTTTTTTTTTTTTTAATATTATTTGGTTTCTAAAGTCTCCCTGAGAAAAAAAAATAAATAAATTAGGTGGGAGATTAATATTGACATTAGTGCTTGAGTGACAGTCCTGCGTGTGTGTCATCTCTGTGATTTTGTGCCACAGAAAACAGAGTGTGTAACATTGTGCCTGATTTTCCTTGTGGTCTCACCAACCTGTTAAGGGATATTGAAATCATACTGAAGTTATAGCTCACCGTGTAAGTTGTTTGACAGCAACAAATAAAGTTACTTTGGTTAAGATTTTAAAACAATGAGGAAGTCTGGTGCAAGAGGTCGTCGTGGGCGTTCATTGTCAGCTGGTAATGATGGTAGTGGTAGTGGAGCATCAGGTGGTCGTGGGGATAAAAATATTCCACCTAAGTCTGGAGCTGTGGAGCCAGTTTCGTCGTCAGGCTACACAAGGCCTCGAACGCTCTCTTTTCTGGGAGTAGGAAAACCGCTTTTAAAGGCGGAGCAGCAACAGCAAGTTTTGGCTTACATTGCAGACTCAGCCTCTAGCTCTTTTGCCTCCTCTTCCGAAACTGGTAAATGTAAAAGCAGCGCGTCGCTTGTGGATGTTCACGGTCAGGGACAAGTCGCTTCCTTGTCCTCCTCAGCAAAAACTACAACAAGAGAGAAGGATGCAGCAGGCGACACAACGGGTCACTCCATGGAGCTCTTTACACATACCGTCCCTGGCTTAGAAAGTGAAACATTTAACAGGCCATGCCCATTACAAGTATATTCTGACATGGAGTGCACTGATGCACAGCCACAGCCAGAGTACTATGCTGCTCCTTTGACTCAGACCACCACATTGCCCTCTCAGGGTACAGATCCACAATCAGACCCTGATGAGACTATGTTGCCCCGCCACGAACGCTATACCACCGACCGACACAGTGACACAGACGAAGTTGCACACGAGCTCGAAGAGGAGGTAATAGATGACCCAGTTATTGACCCCGATTGGCAGCCATTGGGGGAACAGGGTGCAGGCGGCAGTAGTTCAGAAGCGGAGGTGGAGGAGGGGCCGCAGCAGGCATCAACATCGCAACAGGTTCCATCTGCCGGGCCCGTATCTGGACCAAAACGCGTGTCAAAGCCAAAACCTGTTGGAGCACAGCGTTGCCATCCGGTTAAAGCTCAGTCTGCAATCCCTGAAAAGGGATCCGAGTCTAGGAAGAGTGCAGTCTGGCATTTTTTTAAACAACATCCAACTGATCAGCGCAAAGTCATCTGTCAAAAATGTTCAACTAGCTTAAGCAGAGGTCAGAATCTGAAAAGTCTAAATACTAGTTGCATGCATAGACACTTAACCACCATGCATTTTCAAGCCTGGACTAACTACCAAACGTCCCTCAAGGTTGTAGCACCCTCGGCCAATGAAGCTAGTCAGCAACGCAACATCCCTTCCGTCACTGTAAGGCCACCATTTTCCGCACCACCGGCAGTATCTGTGCAGGTTTCTTTGCCAGCCAAAAGCAGTCAGGGTCAGGGAATCACCAGTTTTGTAGGAGGAAATATTGCATCTAGGGCACCGGCGGAAACAATACCGTCTCCAACCGTCTCTCAGTCTGCCATGTACACCGGCACACCCGAAAGTTCCACGATCTCCAGCTCTCCAGTCCAGCTCACCCTACATGAGACTCTGGTTAGAAAAAGGAAGTACTTATCCTCGCATCCGCGTACACAGGGTTTTAACGCCCACATAGCTAGACTAATCTCGTTAGAGATGATGCCCTACCGGTTAGTTGAAAGCGAAGCTTTCAAAGCCCTGATGGAGTACGCTGAACCACGATACGAGCTACCCAGTCGACACTTTTTTTCCAGAAAAGCCATCCCAGCCCTGCACCAGCATGTTAAACAGCGCATCGTCCATGCACTCAGGCAATCTGTGAGTACAAAGGTGCACCTGACTACAGATGCATGGACCAGTAGGCATGGCCAGGGACGTTATGTGTCCATCACGGCACACTGGGTGAATGTGGTGGATGCAGGGTCCACAGGCGACATCAATTTAGGGACAGTTGTGCCTAGCCCACGGTCTAGGAAACAGTTGGCTGTAGGCGTTCGCACCCCCTCCTCCTCCTCCTCCTCGTCCTCCTGCAGAAGCTACAGCTCTTCCACAGAACGCAGTCTGCCAACCACTCCATCGGCAGATGACACTGTTGCACACCAGTTGTCCCATTATGGGCCAGCTACTGCCAAGCGTCAGCAGGCTGTATTGGCTATGAAGTGCTTGGGCGACAATAGACACACCGCGGAAGTTCTGTCCGAGTTCTTGCAACAAGAAACGCAGTCGTGGCTGGGCACAGTAGATCTTGAGGCAGGCAAGGTAGTGAGTGATAACGGAAGGAATTTCATGGCTGCCATCTCCCTTTCCCAACTGAAACACATTCCTTGCCTGGCTCACACCTTAAACCTGGTGGTGCAGTGCTTATTGAAAACTTATCCTGGGTTCTCCGACCTGCTCCTCAAAGTGCGTGCACTTTGCTCACATATCCGACGTTCGCCTGTACACGCCAGCCGTATGCAGACCTATCAGCGGTCTTTGAACCTTCCCCAGCATCGCCTAATCATAGACGTTGCAACAAGGTGGAACTCAACACTGCACATGCTTCAGAGACTGTGCGAACAGAGGCGTGCTGTTATTTATTTGTGGGAGGATACACGGGCAGGCAGTAGGATGGCAGACATGGAGTTGTCAGGTGTGCAGTGGTCTAAGATACAAGACATGTGTCAAGTCCTTCAGTGCTTTGAGGAATGCACACGGCTGGTTAGTGCAGACAACGCCGTAATAAGCATGAGCATCCCCCTAATGCGTCTGCTGATGCAAAGTTTGACGCACATAAAGGAGCAGGCGTCTGCACCAGAGGAAGAGGAAAGCCTTGATGACAGTCAGCCATTGTCTGGTCAGGGCAGTGTACAGGACGAGGTAGCGGGCGAAGAGGAGGTGGAGGACGAGGAGGATGATGGGGATGAGTATATTTTTAATGCCGAACCTTTCCCGGGGGCACAGGAATTTGGTTGCGTGTCACGGCCGGGTTCTGGTTTTTTGAGGGACACAAGTGACGTAGATTTGCCTGCAACTGCCCCTCAACCAATCACAACCGGAGATTTGACAACTGGAACTTTGGCCCACATGGCGGATTATGCCTTACGTATCCTAAAAAGGGACACACGCATTACGAAAATGATGAACGATGACGATTACTGGTTGGCCTGCCTCCTTGATCCACGCTATAAAGGCAAATTGCAAAATATTATGCCACATGAGAACTTGGAACTAATATTAGCAACCAAACAATCAACTCTTGTTGACCGTTTGCTTCAGGCATTCCCAGCACACAGCGCACGTGATCGTTCTCACACGAGCTCCAGGGGGCAGCAGACTAGGAGTGTTAGGGGTGCACACATCAGAAGTGGCGTTGGACAGAGGGGTTTTCTGACCAGGTTGTGGAGTGATTTTGCTATGACCGCAGACAGGACAGGTACTGCTGCATCAATTGAAAGTGACAGGAGACAACATTTGTCCAGTATGGTTACTAACTATTTTTCATCCCTTATCGATGTTCTCCCTCAACCGTCATTCCCATTTGATTACTGGGCCTCCAAATTAGACACCTGGCCAGAATTGGCAGAATATGCATTGCAGGAGCTTGCTTGCCCGGCAGCAAGTGTCCTATCAGAAAGAGTATTCAGTGCTGCAGGTTCAATATTAACCGAAAAAAGGACTCGTCTGGCTACCCAAAATGTTGACGATCTAACATTCATTAAAATGAACCACAACTGGATTTCGAAATCTTTTGCCCCACCTTGCCCGGCCGACACCTAGCTTTCCTATGAAAAGCTCTTGCCTGTGAATTACTTTTCTAATGTCTAATTTGCTGCAGCTGATTGTACAGCATACGACATGTTTACACCTCCCTAAATGGCAAAACTCCCCACACGGGGCCGTGGTATCGCGACTTGGCGCAAGCACCCGTGAGACTGCTGTTTGTCTGAAGAGGTGGGTGTGCTCGCTTTTGGTTGACGGCATTGCTACTGGGTCCCTCATAGTACAATGTAGTGTCTCTGGCGGTGGTGGTGCGCACCCAACGTCAGACACACCGTTGTAACATGAGGGGCCCTGGGGCGGTCCCGCCGGCCTCAAGAGAGTTCCCCCCTACCCCAGCTCAAAATGTGCTCTACCACGTGCAAAATTATGTCGCACAGCTCCACCAATCTTTAGTCTATTCGCTGACATCATGCAATGTCTGGCACTGACAATACAAATTTGTAGACATCTATGATGCAACTTAAAGTAGTCTGTGTCTGTGTCCTATATTGGCACCATTAAATAGTTACTGCCAAATTACTATGTCAGAAACTCAGTAGATGAGCCCACCCCTGTACCTAAGTATGCCACCTTTTTTTTTTGTTTTGGTTGTTTTGCGAGACATTAACATCTATTTATATTTTGGGAGTACTGGGACAGACACTCCTTGCACTACTCCTCCACTCACCACCAAGCTGCCTGTGTATCCATGTAACCGCTGTAAAACTGCCATGAGCCTATTGTTTGTTATTTTAGGCCTTTGATAGCCTGTCTGCGGCCCCTACTTGCAATACTCCTCCACTGACCACCAAGCTGCCTGCCCGTGTATCCATGTAACCGCTGTAAAACTGCCATGAGCCTATTGTTTGTTATTTTAGGCCTTTGATAGCCTGTCTGCGGTCCCTACTTTAAATACTCCTCCACTGACCACCAAGCTGCCTGCCCGTGTATCCATGTAACCGCTGTGAAACTGCCATGAGCCTATTGTTTGTTATGTTAGGCCTTTGATAGCCTGTCTGCGGTCCCTACTTTAAATACTCCTCCACTCACCACCACCAAGCTGCCTGCCCGTGTATCCATGTAACCGCTGTGAAACTGCCATGAGCCTATTGTTTGTTATGTTAGGCCTTTGATAGCCTGTCTGCGGTCCCTACTTTAAATACTCCTCCACTGACCAGACCACTGCTGCCCGTGTACCCCTGGAACCAATTATAAAGTGCCTACAGCCAGCCCATTTTCTTATGTTAGGCCTTTGAAGCCTGTCTGCGGTCCCTACTTTAAATACTCCTCCACTGACCAGACCACTGCTGCCCGTGTACCCCTGGAACCAATTATAAAGTGCCTACAGCCAGCCCATTTTCTTATGTTAGGCCTTTGAAGCCTGTCTGCGGTCCCTACTTTAAATACTCCTCCACTCACCACCACCAAGCTGCCTGCCCGTGTATCCATGTAACCGCTGTGAAACTGCCATGAGCCTATTGTTTGTTATGTTAGGCCTTTGATAGCCTGTCTGCGGTCCCTACTTTAAATACTCCTCCACTGACCAGACCACTGCTGCCCGTGTACCCCTGGAACCAATTATAAAGTGCCTACAGCCAGCCCATTTTCTTATGTTAGGCCTTTGAAGCCTGTCTGCGGTCCCTACTTTAAATACTCCTCCACTCACCACCACCAAGCTGCCTGCCCGTGTATCCATGTAACCGCTGTGAAACTGCCATGAGCCTATTGTTTGTTATTTTAGGCCTTTGATAGCCTGTCTGCGGTCCCTACTTTAAATACTCCTCCACTGACCACCAAGCTGCCTGCCCGTGTATCCATGTAACCGCTGTAAAACTGCCATGAGCCTATTGTTTGTTATTTTAGGCCTTTGATAGCCTGTCTGCGGCCCCTACTTGCAATACTCCTCCACTGACCACAATGCTGCCTGGAGTGCCTGCCTGTGTATCCATGTAACCGATGTAAAACTGCCATGACTGCCTACTGTTTGTTATTTTAGGCCTTTGATAGCCTGTCTGCAGCCCCTACTTGCAATACTCCTCCACTGACCACACCAATGCTGCCCGTGTACCCCTGGAACCTATTTAAAAGTTCATAGAGCCTAGTTATATATTTTATTTACTATTAATAAGGCCATGATGGACTACGCTGTACCACGCTACAAGCTAACCAGTCGACACTTCTTTTGCGAGAAAAGCCATCCCAACCCTCCACCAGCATGTAGAAGACCGCATTGTCCATGCACTCTGGCAATCTGTGAGTACAAAGGTGCACCTGACAACAGACGCATGGACCTGTAGGCATGGCCACGGAAGATTACGTGTCCATTACGGCGCAATGGGTTAATGTGGTGGATGCATGGTCCACAGGGGACAGCCTACTAAGTCTGTCTGCAGTCCCTAATTCAAATTGTCCTCCACTGTCTAAATCGGAACTTCCACCTTCTGGCTTTCGGCCTATAGTATCAGAAATTAAACTGCATTTGGCCTTCAACTTTGGTTAGGGCCTACTAACGGCTTCTGCCCCTCCCTGGTGTTGCCCTCAACTAAATAAAGCTGAGCTTCAACCTTCTGCTCCAAATTACCATTTTGAAAAATGCAATAGGCTTTTCAGGCCTACTAAAGGTGTCTGTCTGTGTGCCCCTGCCTGGTGTTGTCCTCAACTAAATAAAGCTGAGCTTCAACCTTCCGGCTCTCATTATGTGGTTTTAAAAAAAAAAATGGTGGTTAGGGCCTACTAACGGCTTCTGCCCCTCCCTGGTGTTGCCCTCAACTAAATAAAGCTGAGCTTCAACCTTCTGCTCCAAATTACCATTTTGAAAAATGCAATAGGCTTTTCCGGCCTACTAAAGGTGTCTGTCTGTGTGCCCCTCCCTGGTGTTGTCCTCAACTAAATAAAGCTGAGCTTCAACCTTCCGGCTCTCATTATGTGGTTTTAAAAAAAAAAATGGTGGTTAGGGCCTACTAACGGCTTCTGCCCCTCCCTGGTGTTGTCCTCAACTAAATAAAGCTGAGCTTCAACCTTCCGGCTCTCATTATGTGGTTTTAAAAAAAAAATGGTGGTTAGGGCCTACTAACGGCTTCTGCCCCTCCCTGGTGTTGCCCTCAACTAAATAAAGCTGAGCTTCAACCTTCTGCTCCAAATTACCATTTTGAAAAATGCAATAGGCTTTTCAGGCCTACAAAAGGTGTCTGTCTGTGTGCCCCTCCCTGGTGTTGTCCTCAACTAAATAAAGCTGAGCTTCAACCTTCCGGCTCTCATTATGTGGTTTTAAAAAAAAAAATGGTGGTTAGGGCCTACTAACGGCTTCTGCCCCTCCCTGGTGTTGTCCTCAACTAAATAAAGCTGAGCTTCAACCTTCCGGCTCTCATTATGTGGTTTTAAAAAAAAAAATGGTGGTTAGGGCCTACTAACGGCTTCTGCCCCTCCCTGGTGTTGCCCTCAACTAAATAAAGCTGAGCTTCAACCTTCTGCTCCAAATTACCATTTTGAAAAATGCAATAGGCTTTTCAGGCCTACAAAAGGTGTCTGTCTGTGTGCCCCTCCCTGGTGTTGTCCTCAACTAAATAAAGCTGAGCTTCAACCTTCCGGCTCTCATTATGTGGTTTTAAAAAAAAAAATGGTGGTTAGGGCCTACTAACGGCTTCTGCCCCTCCCTGGTGTTGTCCTCAACTAAATAAAGCTGAGCTTCAACCTTCCGGCTCTCATTATGTGGTTTTAAAAAAAAAAATGGTGGTTAGGGCCTACTAACGGCTTCTGCCCCTCCCTGGTGTTGCCCTCAACTAAATAAAGCTGAGCTTCAACCTTCTGCTCCAAATTACCATTTTGAAAAATGCAATAGGCTTTTCAGGCCTACAAAAGGTGTCTGTCTGTGTGCCCCTCCCTGGTGTTGTCCTCAACTAAATAAAGCTGAGCTTCAACCTTCCGGCTCTCATTATGTGGTTTTAAAAAAAAAAATGGTGGTTAGGGCCTACTAACGGCTTCTGCCCCTCCCTGGTGTTGTCCTCAACTAAATAAAGCTGAGCTTCAACCTTCCGGCTCTCATTATGTGGTTTTAAAAAAAAAAATGGTGGTTAGGGCCTACTAACGGCTTCTGCCCCTCCCTGGTGTTGCCCTCAACTAAATAAAGCTGAGCTTCAACCTTCTGCTCCAAATTACCATTTTGAAAAATGCAATAGGCTTTTCAGGCCTACTAAAGGTGTCTGTCTGTGTGCCCCTGCCTGGTGTTGTCCTCAACTAAATAAAGCTGAGCTTCAACCTTCCGGCTCTCATTAAGTGGTTTTAAAAAAAAAAAATGGTGGTTAGGGCCTACTAACGGCTTCTGCCCCTCCCTGGTGTTGCCCTCAACTAAATAAAGCTGAGCTTCAACCTTCTGCTCCAAATTACCATTTTGAAAAATGCAATAGGCTTTTCAGGCCTACTAAAGGTGTCTGTCTGTGTGCCCCTCCCTGGTGTTGTCCTCAACTAAATAAAGCTGAGCTTCAACCTTCCGGCTCTCATTATGTGGTTTTAAAAAAAAAAATGGTGGTTAGGGCCTACTAACGGCTTCTGCCCCTCCCTGGTGTTGTCCTCAACTAAATAAAGCTGAGCTTCAACCTTCCGGCTCTCATTATGTGGTTTTAAAAAAAAAAATGGTGGTTAGGGCCTACTAACGGCTTCTGCCCCTCCCTGGTGTTGTCCTCAACTAAATAAAGCTGAGCTTCAACCTTCCGGCTCTCATTATGTGGTTTTAAAAAAAAAAATGGTGGTTAGGGCCTACTAACGGCTTCTGCCCCTCCCTGGTGTTGCCCTCAACTAAATAAAGCTGAGCTTCAACCTTCTGCTCCAAATTACCATTTTGAAAAATGCAATAGGCTTTTCAGGCCTACAAAAGGTGTCTGTCTGTGTGCCCCTCCCTGGTGTTGTCCTCAACTAAATAAAGCTGAGCTTCAACCTTCCGGCTCTCATTATGTGGTTTTAAAAAAAAAAATGGTGGTTAGGGCCTACTAACGGCTTCTGCCCCTCCCTGGTGTTGTCCTCAACTAAATAAAGCTGAGCTTCAACCTTCCGGCTCTCATTATGTGGTTTTAAAAAAAAAAATGGTGGTTAGGGCCTACTAACGGCTTCTGCCCCTCCCTGGTGTTGTCCTCAACTAAATAAAGCTGAGCTTCAACCTTCCGGCTCTCATTAAGTGGTTTTAAAAAAAAAAAAATGGTGGTTAGGGCCTACTAACGGCTTCTGCCCCTCCCTGGTGTTGTCCTCAACTAAATAAAGCTGAGCTTCAACCTTCCGGCTCTCATTAAGTGGTTTTAAAAAAAAAATGGTGGTTAGGGCCTACTAACGGCTTCTGCCCCTCCCTGGTGTTGCCCTCAACTAAATAAAGCTGAGCTTCAACCTTCTGCTCCAAATTACCATTTTGAAAAATGCAATAGGCTTTTCCGGCCTACTAAAGGTGTCTGTCTGTGTGCCCCTGCCTGGTGTTGCCCTCAACTAAATAAAGCTGAGCTTCAACCTTCTGCTCCAAATTACCATTTTAAAAAATGCAATAGGCTTTTCCGGCCTACTAAAGGTGTCTGCCCCTCCCTGGTGTTGTCCTCAACTGAACAAAGCTGAGCTTCCACATTCTGGCTTTCGCCCTATACTATCAGATATTAAACTGCATTTGGCCTACTAGTGTGGTTAGGCCCTTGAAACAGTGTCTGCTGCTCTTGGGTTTGCTACTCCACTGAACAAAGCAATGCCGCCTGTTTAGTCCTGTTACCAATTTTGAACTGCATGTAGCCTACTTTATTCTTTGGCCCTATATCTGTTTCCTCCTCATCCTGCCCATTGCCCAGCCACTGCTAAATGAGTCTGCTGGTACATTGACCTAGACCACTACATTCCCCTTGTACTCTACACAGCCAGAATCTGTCCCTGCTGAAAGTAAGGTTCCCCTTCCCGCATGTTATACCACCTTACACAGGGACAAAGAGGAAGGTGCAGATGAAAGTGCAGGTTCCTTCATCAGGTGGGGGGGCATACTCGTTGGCGACGTCACTGGCACAGGGCCCCTCAGAGTACGCAAAAGTGTCGCTGCTGGTGGGAGGCGCCCCCGCCATGCAAACACACCGCCGTACTTTGAGGGGCCCTGTGCCAGTGGCAATGCGAACGAGTGGGCCCCCCCCCTGCTTGCTCAGGATCACAGCACTTGCAACTTTTAAATACTTACCTTTCCCTGCAACACCGCCGTGACGTAGTCCGCATTTCCTGGGCCCACGAAAAACTTGAGCCAGCCCTACTCCCCCCACAACTTTCCCCCAATTCCCTATGCCCAACTATTATTATACAGTTAATTAAGATTGGCAAGCTTCAGAAACAAGAATGGATGTTTTTGGCATTAAAATGGGCACTGTAGGTGTTTTCCTGGCCTCCACTCACTGCCGACTATGCTTCCCCATTGACTTGCATTGGGTTTCGTGTTTCGGTCGATCCCCGACTTTTAGCGATAATCGGCCGACTGCACTCGACTCGACTCTGGACAAAATCGGGTTTCCCAAAACCCTACTCGATCTTAAAAAAATGAAAGTCGCTCAACCCTAAATACCGCCATAGTGTTCTCACATAATGCCACCATATACACTGTGTTCCAAATTATTATGCAAATTGGATTTAGGTGTTGTAAAGATTTAATTGTTTTGTTTTTCAAATAAACTTGTGGATGGTATTGTGTCTCAGGGTTCAATGGATCACTGAAATCAACCTGAAACACATGTGATAATTAGTTTTCCAGGTGATTCTAATTAAAGGAAAACTACTTAAAAATGATGTTCCACATTATTAAGCAGGTCACAGGTTTCAAGCAATATGGGAAATAAAAAGGATCTCTCTGTTGCTGAACAGCATCAAATAGTGTAATGCCTTGGTCAAGGGATAAAAACAATAGATATTTCCCGAAAACTTAAGCGTGATCATCATACTGTTAAGAGATTTGTGGCTGTATCTGAGCACAGATGTGTTCGTGCTGATAAAGGCAGAATGAGGAAGGTTTTTGCCAGTCAAGTTCATCGGATCAAGAGAGCAGCTGTTAAAAAGCCATTACAAACCAGCAAACAGATATTTGAAGCTGCTGGTGCCTCTGGAGTCCCTCGAACTTCAAGGTGCAGGATCCTTCAAAGGCTTGCTGTGGTGCATAAACCTACTATTCGGCCACCCCTAAACAGTGTTCACAAGCAGAAACAGTTGCAGTGGGCCCAGACATACATGAAGACTAATTTTCCAACAGTCTTGTTTACTGATGAGTGTCGAGCAACCGTGGATGGTCCAGATGGATGGAGTAGTGGATGGCCACCATGTCCCAACAAGGCAGCGACGTCAGCAAGGAGTGGTGGAGTCATGTTTTGGGCCGGAATCATGGGGAAACAGCTGGTAGGGCCCTTTAAGGTTCCTAAAGGTGTGAAAATGACCTCTGCAAAGTATATAGAGTTTCTGACTGACAACTTTCTTCCATGGTATAAAAAGGAGAAACGTGCCTTCAGGAGCAAAATCTTCTTCATGCATGACAATGCACCATCTCATGCTGCAAAGAATCCCTCTGAGTCATTGGCTGCTATGGGCATAAAAGGAGATAAACTCGTGGTGTGGCCACCATCTTCCCCTGACCTCAACCCTATAGAGAACCTTTGGAGTATCATCAAGCAAAAGATCTATGAGGATGGGAGGCAGTTCACACCAAAACAGCAGCTCTGGGAGGCAATTCTGACTTCACGCAAATAAATGCAAGCAGAAACTCTCCAAAAACTCACAAGTTCAATGGATGCAAGAATTGTGAAGGTGATATCAAAGAAGGGGTCCTATGTTAACATGTAACTTGGCCTGTTAGGATGTTTTGGAGTTAAATAGCTTTTTTGTTCAGTGAATGTGACCTCCTAATGCCGCAAATTCCACAAATGAGCATTTTCAGTTCTTTAAAACATATCAAATGTTTAGAAATTATACTGTGCCTAATAATTTGGAACAGTGCATTTTGAGTTTTTATTCATTTTGGAGATTATACTGTTATCATTGGGAGGTTTCTCAATAAAATTCAATGTATATTCTAACGGGTGATGACTTTTATTAGACTGACTGTCATTTGCCCCAACCTTTTAGGAAAATCTGAGAAAAATGTAATTTGCATAATAATTTGGAACATAGTGTAGATCACACATAATGCCGCCATATAGCTCACACAGTGCCACCATATGGATCACACATAATACCACCATAGTGTTCTCACATAATACCGCTATATAGATCACACATAATGCCGCCTCATACATCTCACATAATACCGCCATATAGATCACACATAATACCACCACATACGTCTCAGATAATACCGCCACATAATACCGCCATATAGATCACACATAATACCACCACATATGTCTCAGATAATACCGCCACATACGTCTCACATAATATCGCCACATAGATCACACACAATACCACCATATAATTTTCACATAATACCGCCACGTATATCACACATAATCCCACAATTTAGTTCTCATATACCGTTGTATAGCTTTTACATCATTCCACAATACTGATCAAAATAATACCGCCATATAGATCACTTATAATACAGTCATAGATCACACATTATGCCATAATACAGCATGACCGCAGCAGCTCCTGTTACTGAGCTGTGTGTGCAATGGGGAAAGACATGCAGGGGGGAGAGGAGTGCATAGGAGAGGATTAGATACACAGCTGAATAGACAGTATCACAGGATAGGATTAGATACATGGATCAGCAGTCAGTTTCACACAGTATAGGATTAGATACATGGGTCAGCAGACAGTATCACACAGTGTAGGATTAGATACACAGCTGAGCAGTCAGTATCACACAGGATAGGATTAGATACACAGCTCAGCAGACAGTATCACACAGTATAGGATTAGATACACGGGCCAGCAGTCAGTATCACACAGGAGAGAATTAGATACACAGCACAGCAGTCAGTATCACACAGGATAGGATTAGATACACAGCTCAGCACAGTATCACACAGTATAGGATTAGATACACGGGCCAGCAGACAGTATCACACAGGAGAGAATTAGATAAATGGGCCAGCAGTCAGTATCACACGGGATAGGATTAGATACACAGCTCAGCAGTCAGTATCACATGGGATAGGATTAGATACACGGCTCAGCAGTCAGTATCACACAGGCGAGAATTAGATACACGGGCCAGCAGTCAGTATCACATGGGAAAGGGTTTGATACATGGCTCAGCAGTCAGTATCACACAGGAGAGAATTAGATACACGGCCGGCAGGCATTATCACACAGGATAGGATTAGATGCATGGGTCAGCAGACAGTATCACACAGCAGAGGATTACATACATGGTTCAGCACAGTATCACACAGTATAGTAATAAATACACCACGGTCTGTTGTCCTAATTAGTGTTGAGCGATACCGTCCGATACTTGAAAGTATCGGTATCGGATAGTATCAGCCGATACTCGAAAAGTATCGGATATCGCCGATACCGATACCAATACAAGTCAATGGGATACCAAGTATCGGAAGGTATCCTGATGGTTCCCAGGGTCTGAAGGAGAGGAAACTCTCCTTCAGGCCCTGGGATCCATATTACTGTGTAAAATAAAGAATTAAAATAAAAAATATTGATATACTCACCTCTCCGGAGGCCCCTGGACATCACCGCTGGTAACCGGCAGCCTCCTTTGCTTAAAATGAGCGCGTTTAGGGCCTTCCATGACGTCACGGCTTCTGATTGGTCGCGTGCCGCTCATGTGACCGCCGTGATGTCATGGAAGGCCCTAAACGCGCTCATTTTAAGCAAAGAAGGCTGCCGGTTACCAGTGGTGATGTCCAGCGGCCTCCGGAGAGGTGAGTATATCAATATTTTTTATTTTAATTCTTTATTTTACACAGTAATATGGATCCAATACCGATTCCCGATATCACAAAAGTATCGGATCTCGGTATCGGAATTCCAATACCGCAAGTATCGGCCGATACCCAATACTTGCGGTATCGGAATGCTCAACACTAGTCCTAATGTAAGGAGGTGAAACACAAGAAGAGTCTGGGGGCGGTTACCTGCTCAGCTCCGTGCCTGGAACCATTGAGCTGTGCTGCAGGTTCCCTAGGGGGAAGACTTAGAGACTGGGACAGGAAAGAAGCCAGGCAGAGAGCGGGAAGGGCACGCACACAAGGAACAGAGCAGTGTGAGCAGCGGTCAGAGCAGGGTGCAGCTGCACTTCGGGAGAGAGAGAGCTCCCGGTCAGAGGACAAATACAGGGAGATTGCCCAGAAAGACTGCAGCTTGTGAGTATATGAAAGTGGACTCTGCTGTGACTGGAGAGGGGCGCTTTGAGACCCATGTAGAGACATTGGCCCATGTAGAGACTGCGACCCCCTGGTACCAGCGGTATCAGTACAGAGACTGTGATTCCTGGTGAGAGACTTAAAGGGAACCTGTCACCACGTTTTTGGAAGATGGGATAAAAATAGCGTTAAATAGGGGCAGAGGTGGGCGTTACATTAGTGTGTTTGTTATGTGTTTATTACCCACCTAAGTTGCCGAAATACCTTTGCAAAGTCTCCGTTTTCGCCTGTCAATCAGGCTGGTCTGGTCAAAAGGGCGTGTTGTCTTCCCCCAGATTTTGCGTAGTTTTCCGTTGGTGGCGTAGTGGTGTGCGCATGCCCAAGGTCCCGAATCCTCTGCCAAGGGATTTAAAAGAGCGCGCTGTTCGTTATTTCATTGGTGATCGGTGGGCGCGGCCATCTTCCTTTGGCCGCGCGTGCGCAGAAGCGGCGCTCTGCTGGCCACGGCTTCAGGAAAATGGCCGCCGCGATATCCATCTGCGCACGCACGGCATCCCGCGGCCATTTTCCTGAAGCCGCGGCCAGCAGAGCGAAGCATACAGAGATGGAAATGAACTCGGCAAAGTCTTCGCCCCACCTCAGTCAATCGAGTGTTGCCCCCTGGGCAGACGGTGTTTCCCCTGCCTATACGAGCTGGCATCCCGCTGGAAGGGGTCGAAGTCCAAATTGAGCCCAGCAGAGCCGACCAGCTTCCGTCAGGAATATTGGTCGCACGGTCCCTGGCTACCGTGCAGGATGGAACTGTCCTTGTGCGCTGCATAAATTTGGGGGAGACAGATACAACTTTGCCCCCTAGAAGTGAAGTCGCTCAAGTCCTGGGCCTCCCAGATGAATTGATCCAGGCGGTACAGCTGATTGCAAGGCCAGAAGATCCGTGGCTGGTGACCGTCAAAGCTGAGGCAGCTCTGGACCTCAGATTACTGCAAGAAGGGTGCCAGATACTGGAACGCACGAGGGCGGAGCTCTCAGAACTTACTCCGCAGCAGGTACCCCAGGTGGAACCCGTATTGGGGAAATTTCAGGAGGCGTTCGCCAAAGAAGATGACGACTTTGGACGTACCATGGCCATCACCCACGAGATACCCACTGGGGATGCGGCACCAATCCAGGAACGGTACCACAAAATACCCCCACAGATGTACCAGGAGGTGAAGGGAATGCTGTCACACATGCTGAAGAAGGGAGTTATATGTGAGAGTCAGAGCCCGTGGGCTGCCCCTATAGTCTTGGTGAGAAAGAAAGATTGGTCCTTGCGGTTCTGTGTGGACTATCGCCAGCTCAATGCTTGCACAGTGCGGGACTCGTACCCACTGCCCAGGATAGAGGAGACTCTGATGGCACTAGGGAATGCCAGATATTTCTCCACGTTAGAATTGGCCAGCGGCTACTGGCAGGTGCCCATATCTGAGCAAGACCGAGCCAAGACAGCTTTCATCCTTCCGATGGGACTGTATGAGTTCGACCGGATGCCCTTCGGCCTAGCAAATGCCCCAGGAACATTTCAGCGACTCATGGAGAGATGTCTTGGAGACCTGAACTTTGAAGCCACTTTGATCTACTTGGATGATATCATCGTCTTTGCCCCCACCTTTGAGGAGCATCTGCAGAGACTAGAGCAAGTTCTGAGTTGGCTACATAAGTATGGCTTGAAAGTGAAACCCCAGAAATGTCACCTCTTCCATACCGAGATTGAATACTTGGGACACGTTGTCTCCGCTGAGGGGGTGAGGCCTTCCCAGGGGAAGATCACTGTGGTACAAGAGTGGCCAACTCCAAAAACTGTGAAAGATGTGCGTGCGTTCCAGGTACTCACAGGATACTTCAGACGCTTCGTAAAAGAGTTTACCCGCCTTGCTAATCCACTCCAGGAGTTGTTGAGGGGAGTGCCCTCTTGCACCAAAAACAGGAACATACAGTGGGGGAAGCATCAGGAGGAGGCATTCTTGGCTTTGAAGAAGGCTTTGAAGGAGGCCCCCGTGCTGGCCTATGCTGACTTCACACAACCGTTCATCTTGCACACTGATAGGAGCCTGCAGGGCCTCATGGCCGACCTATCGCAGATGCAGGATGGGAAAGAGCGCATCATCGCATACGCCAGTCGGTCTTTGAATGACTCGGAAAGGAATCCAGAAAACTACAGTTCATTTAAGCTGGCGTTGTTGGCGCTGGTGTGGGCAATGACTGAGAAGTTTGTGGAATATCTGGCTGGCTCAGAAGTTCATGTACGCACCGATAACAATCCGTTGGCCCATCTCGAGAATGCCAAGTTAGGTGCCCTACAACAATGTTGGGTAGCCCGGATGGCCAAGTTCCGATACAGAATTTTGTATAAAAGAGGAGCTGAGAATGTTCATGCGGATACCCTTCCCGAGTAAACTACCGCAAACCAGCACCAAGCCAGGATGAAGAACTGGAAGATGTGGAGGTTCCAGGTTTTGGAGAGACTGCCAGGATGGTGGCAGCGGCACAGGAAATTGAACAGGAAGAGGCCTGTGTGAATTTTCTGGAGCAGCCCTGCGATGAGTGGGTCCGAGTGCAGCAGGAGGATCGGGAGCTAGCTCAGTTGAGAAGGTGGGTCATGTCTGAACAAATGCCCAATCGGCACGAGAGGAGGTCCATGTCACCTGAAGTACTGAAGATGCTACACCAGTGGGAGAGGCTCCAGTTGCGGGATGGTATCCTGTACCGGAAGGTATTCCTGCAAACAGAACTCAGTCTTGTATGGCAGACGGTGATTCCCTCGTCCTTGATAGACCAGGTGACTAAGGAAGCACATGAGAAAGGAGCACACTTTGGGCCAGAAAAACTTTCCAGTGGTTACAGCGCCTATTTTATCATCCCCACTTAAGGAACATTGCGGAGAAAATATGTCAGCAATGCAGAGGTTGTGAGCTTGTCAAACCACCAGAACAACGAGCTCCCACAGAGACGGTGAGGTATTCTGGCCCTATGGACCTACTGGCAATAGATTACTTGTCAATTGGACCAGCACACCAAGGCTATGAGCATTGCTTACTGATGATAGACCACTTTACTAAATTTGTCGTAGTGACACCCACGCGGGCCCAGACTGCCGAGTCTGCTGCTCATGCAATCTGCAAACACTTCATACAGGTGTACGGATGTCCCAAGCGCATCCATTCTGATCAAGGGGCCTGCTTCCTCAGAAGAGTGATGGAGGAGCTGCACCAGCTGTACAAAATCGATAAGTCCCGGACCACCCCTTATCATCCACAGGGGAATGGGGCTTGTGAAAGATTTAACCGCACTCTGATTCAAATTCTGAGGACCCTGGAAGAGGACCAGAAGGCTAAGTGGACTGAGTCCATCCCTTTGTTGGTGTGGGCGTATAACAACCGGAAACACAGCACCACCAGATTCACCCCCTATTCTTTGTTCTTTGGCCGACCCAGGAAGGGGCTGGCAGAGATGCAGCTGGAACCCGAGGAGGACTACCCACGGACGGGGGTGTGCTCCTGGCTTCAAAAACATCGTCGTCGGCTGCGGACAATTTAACGTCTAGTGCAGAACTGGCTGCAAGAATTGGAGCATCCCCAGGTAGCTCCTCAAAAGAAGACAGCCCTGCGGCCTGGAGACCGAGTCTTAGTGAGGGAAAAGCACCCACACAACAAACTAGAGTACCGGTGGGAGAAAAGGCCGTACCGAGTGAAGCGGCGGCTCGGCAACGGGGGTCCCGTGTATGAGGTCCAGCCCGAAACAGAAGAGGGGACTCCCACCCGCTCACTGCACAGAAATATGTTGCGTCCATGTTTGTCTCGAGATCCTGAATCAGTCCAATTGGCTCCAGCTGTTTTGAACTCTGTTTTCGGGCTCCCTCTTGTGGTCACAGGTGGTATTGCGTGAGTTTTATTTTTGGGCTCCCCCTGATGGCTTTGTTTGTTATCTTGCGGGTCTGTGCTGATCAGCTGGCTCGTTATTCTCTAGGGAGGTTCCTATTTAGCTCTGCTTCACCTCCACTTGTTGCCGGCTGTCGATGTATTCAGTGCTATTCTGATTACTCCTGACTATCTTGGTTTTCTGTCTCTTCATGAGAAGCTAAGTTCTGTTTGATTATTTTTTGCTCATCTGTCTGCAATATGATTTCTGTTTATGATGAGTTTAGTCCAGCTTGCTAATATGTGATTTCTTGCTGCTGGTAAGCTCTGGGGTACGGAGTTGCTTCCCCCGCACCGTTAGTTGGTGCGGGGGCTCGAGCAATCTCTGCGTGGATATTTTGAATAGGGTTTTTCATTGACCGCACAGTTCTCTTCCTATTTTCTGCTATCTAGTGTTAGTCGGCCTCATTTGCTAAATCTATTTAATCTCTGCGTATGTGCTTTCCCCTTAACTCACCGTTAATATTTGTGGGGGGCTTTTCTGTATCTTTCTGGGACATTTCTCTGAGGCAAGTGAGGCCTTACTTTCTCTCAAGGAATAGTTAGTTTCTCAGGCCGTGACGAGACGTCTAGGATTTCCAGGTAACGTTCCACGGCTACTTATAGTTGTTTGCGGATAGGATCAGGTTGCGGTCAATTCAGTTACCACTTCCCCAGAGCTAGTCTTCAGTTCAGTTTCTTCGCTAGTCAGATTTTTCGATCCTTGCCACTAGGATCATAACAGTACAGCCGGCCTTAAAGTGTTAATTGCATGGCAGAAGCAGGAGAAGAGAAGCCTTGAGTTTTTTTTTGTTTGTTTTTTTTTGTTGCTGTGTGTCTAGCTGCTGTGTGTCTAGCCTCTCTCCTCCTCTTAATCTTGGTGTGGCTCTGAGTTCAGCTGCTGACATGGATATCCAGAGTTTGGCCTCCAGTGTAGATCATCTTGCTGCAAGGGTACAAAGTATTCAGGATTTTGTTGTTCACAGTCCTATGTCAGAGGCTAGAATACCTATTCCGGAGTTGTTTTCTGGAGATAGATCTCGGTTCCTGAATTTTAAGAACAATTGCAAGTTGTTTCTTTCTTTGAAACCTCGTTCCTCTGGTGATTCCGTTCAGCAAGTTAAGATTATTATTTCTTTCTTGCGCGGCGACCCTCAAGATTGGGCCTTCGCATTGGCGCCAGGAGATCCTGCATTGCTCAGTGTGGATGCGTTTTTTCTGGCCCTTGGATTGCTCTATGAGGAACCTAATCTTGAGAACCAGGCTGAAAAAGCTTTGTTGGCCCTCTCTCAGGGGCAAGATGAAGCAGAGGTGTATTGCCAGAAATTTCGGAAATGGTCGGTGCTAACTCAATGGAATGAGTGTGCCCTGGCTGCAAATTTCAGAAAAGGTCTTTCTGAAGCCATTAAGAATGTCATGGTGGGGTTCCCTACACCTGCAGGTCTGAATGAGTCAATGACTCTGGCCATTCAGATTGATCGGCGTTTGCGGGAGCGCAAACCTGCGCACCATTTGGCGGTGTCTTCTGAACAGACACCTGAGTCTATGCAATGTGATAGAATTCTGACCAGAAGTGAACGGCAAAATTATAGACGGCAAAATGGGTTGTGCTTTTACTGTGGTGACTCAGCTCATGTTATCTCAGCATGCTCTAAGCGCACAAAAAAGATTGATAAGTCTGTCACCTTAGTTTAACAAGGGTGCGAGTGGGTATGTTGAGGTCCAAAGCTTCTGATTTGAAAAAACTATATCCTTATACCTGGCCCAAACAATATATCACGTACCTTGGAATTAAGATTCCCAGAAACCACAAAGATTTATTTAAACTTAATTACGACCCACTAATTGACAAAGCTAAGTCTACCATACAATCTTGGAGAGACCAATTCCTATCGTGGACAGGGAGGAAAAATTTATTAAAAAGCTTAATACTCCCCAAGTTTGTGTACCTATTCCAAATGCTGCCTATCCACGTCTCAGAATCTTACCTGGCTAAGGTAAACTCATTGTTCCTCAGATATATCTGGAAAAATATCAAACCACGAATAACTTACCACACACTAGTATTAGCTAAGTCTAATGGCGGAATGGGTGCACCTGATGCTAGGAAATACTATTACGCTGCAATATTGACACGCTCAGTAGACCTAATTCGTGGCTCTCAGAGTAAGCAATGGCTTAGGTTGGAGAATGAACTTTCATCTCTACCTATCAGATCGCTCCTGATGACTTATGTCGAGAAGCGACCTCCTCCTTCACAATCCAACCCAATCACTCAAACACTCATTAGGATCTGGGCGAAAGTACATAACATGCTAATACCTCCCTCATCTCCATTACTCAAACTTTCAGACATCCTAACCCACACATTCAAAATTGATAATAAAATACATAACAGCCAGCAAGGTCCAAACACACCCATAGACCAACTGTTTGAAGATGGAGTGCTTTTGCCGCTCTCTGAAATTAAAAAATTAATGGGCCTATCGAATTTCAACTTTATACAGTACTCCGCCCTCAAAGAATCACTGAGAATAATGCATTACAACCCTGACACTACCCGCAACCTCACAACCTTCGAAACTCAATGCGCAAGAGTATCCAAACCACTGAAGACACTATCCACTTTATATCAAACCCTTTTAACTGAAGACCTTTGTTTAAAAAGAGCATATATAACAAGCTGGGAAAAGGACTTGGGTTATACTTTTAATAAATCTCAAGTCCAACATATCTACAAACACTCACATGGCCCCACAAGCTGTGTGAAAACACAAGAAAACTCCTTTAAAATAGTATCCAGGTGGTATATCTCACAAACTCAAATACAGATCTGGAAATCAGATGCTACTACTTTGTGTTGGAGATGTAAAAAAGGAACAGGTGACTATCTACATCTATGGTGGTCATGCCCCACTCTAAAACAATTTTGGTCTTTTGTTGAGGCGACCATTCTAAACACCACAGGGGGAAAAACTGAAACTGACACTAGAATCTGCTCTTTTGAATCTCCCCATTTGCCCTAATCTACCTCGCCGCACTTCCACCTTAGTCTACAACATCATAGCGGCTGCAAAGCTACTGGTGCCGTTACATTGGAAATCAACAAAAATCCCCTCACTCTCACAACTATTAGCCAAAATTGACCAACTTTACAGAATAGCTGAATTAGCAGCCTCCGTGAACCACACAACCTTATCGTTTAAAGAAACATGGAACCCTTGGGTTCTCTATAAATCCAACAACCATCTGATACTTGAAGACTTACATTAAACAAAATCAACTGCAAAATAAGGTGCTCCCCTCCCCATCTACTTCCCTCAACCCTGACCCCTCCTTCTCTATTCTCTCTTCTTCTCTTTATTCTATCCCTTTAAATAGAAATTAGACTGATTTCAAAAAATGATTGATAGCAGAATATATTACCTATCGTTTAGTTTAAAACTGGATTTTTATACCCTTCAATTGATTTCTGCTTGTTGTTCATACATTATATTGGTCTTACCTTTATACACTTCGAGTAGCTTCAAAGCTTTATACTTATTTTAAGAGACCTTATTCGAAGACTCGTTTTTGATATTCTGTTAATTATTTCTTTTACTTCACGTATGTTTGTATATCTGCTCTTTTATAAAAATCAATAAAAAGAACATTGAAAAAAAAAAAAAAAAAAGATAAGTCTGTCACCATCGGTACTTTACAGCCTAAGTTCATTTTGTCTGTTACCCTGATTTGTTCCCTGTCATCTTACCCGGTTATGGCTTTTGTGGATTCAGGTGCTGCCCTGAGTCTGATGGATTTGTCATTTGCCAGGCGCTGTGGTTTTGTTTTGGAGCCTTTAAAATTCCCTATTCCACTAAGGGGAATTGATGCTACACCATTGGCTATGAATAAACCTCAGTACTGGACGCAAGTGACCATGTGCCTGACTCCTGTTCATCAGGAGGTGATTCGCTTTCTTGTACTGCATAATTTGCATGATGTCGTCGTGTTGGGTCTGCCATGGTTGCAGACTCATAATCCAGTCCTGGATTGGAAAGCAATATCTGTGTCAAGTTGGGGTTACCAGAGAATTCATGGCGACGCTCCTGTGGTGTCAATTGCTTCATCCACTCCTTCTGAAGTCCCTGCGTTTTTGTCGGACTACCAGGATGTATTTGATGAGCCCAAACTCAGTTCTCTACCTCCTCATAGGGATTGTGATTGTGCTATAAATTTGATTCCTGGTAGTAAGTTTCCTAAGGGACGACTCTTCAATTTGTCAGTGCCGGAGCATGCTGCTATGCGGAGTTATATAAAGGAGTCTTTGGAGAAAGGACTTATTCGCCCCTCCTCCCCTCTTGGTGCGGGGTTCTTTTTTGTGGCTAAGAAAGATGGTTCCCTGAGACCTTGTATTGATTATCGCCTTCTAAATAAGATCACGGTCAAATTTCAGTATCCTTTGCCATTGTTATCTGATCTGTTTGCTCGCATTAGGGGGTCTAGTTGGTTCACCAAGATAGATCTTCGTGGTGCTTATAACCTTGTGCGTATTAAGCAGGGTGATGAATGGAAAACTGCATTTAATACGCCCGAAGGCCACTTTGAGTACTTGGTGATGCCTTTTGGACTTTCTAACGTTCCTTCTGTCTTTCAGTCCTTCATGCACGACATCTTCCGCGAATATCTGGATAAATTTATGATTGTGTATCTGGATGATATTCTGTTTTTTTCTGTAATGTCCATACATTCACTATACCATTGGCTTTTGGGCCCTTAGCCTGGTTATGTAAATGTCTTGATTGTACTTTTCACCTACTAGTATGGGCTTTGTTGCCCACTATGTATTTTCATGGTTACATGTTTGATCCCGGCTCCGTGCGCCCTATGCATGCTTCTATGGTGGTGTCTGTGCACACCCTGCGGCACTTTGCCTTGCCTGTGTTCTAGTTGTGATATATTTATAATTACTATTGTGTAACAATAAAGTTTATTTTTATATTTATCATATTTGGATGTCTGGTCGTTTTTCTGGGTCTTTCTGACCCACAGCTCTCTAGTACTATATGGTGTAGCGACTTGTCCTGTTTTATTAGTCCTTTTTTCTATATTGTATTCTTGGCATAGGTTATT
Source organism: Ranitomeya variabilis (assembly GCF_051348905.1). Lineage (NCBI taxonomy): Eukaryota > Metazoa > Chordata > Amphibia > Anura > Dendrobatidae > Ranitomeya > Ranitomeya variabilis. The sequence goes on from NC_135236.1 coordinate 578,081,719, forward strand.
TGCAGATTATTGTATTTATAGGTATTATTTTTTGTCATGCTTTTTTCTGTTATGAGTTTGTTTATTTACTACATCTACTGGGTTCCCTTGGTCCAGACCGGAACTTACCTCTTCATAGAAGCTGATCACATTAGTCTGACATGATCGGTCCCTAGTAAACCCGTGCTGATACTGGGTCATGAGGTTATTCCTCTTCAGATACTCCAGTATAGCATTCCTTAGAATGCCCTCCAGGATTTTACCCACAGTAGAGGTTAAACTTACTGGCCTATAATTTCCGAGTTCAGTTTTTGTCCCCTTTTTGAATATTGGCACCACATTTGCTATACGCCAGTCCTGTGGTACAGACCCTGTTATTATGGACTCTTTAAAGATTAAAAATAATGGTCTATCAATGACTGTACTTAATTCCTGCAGTACTTGGGGGTGTATCCCATCCGGGCCCAGAGATTTGTCAATTTTTGTGATTTTTAGACGCCTCCGTACTTCCTGCTGGGTTAAGCAGGTAACATTAAATTGGGAATTATTATCACTAGTCATATTGGCTGCCATGGGATTTTCTTTTGTAAATACTGATGAAAAAAAGTCATTTAGCATATTGGCTTTTTCCTCATCCTCATCCACCATTTCACCCAGACTATTTTTAAGGGGGCCAACACTTTCATTTTTTAGTTTCTTACTATTTATGTAGTTAAAGAATATTTTGGGATTATTTTTACTCTCTCTGGCAATGAGTCTCTCTGTCTCAATCTTTGCTGCCTTGATTTGCTTTTTACATAATTTATTTAATTTTTTGTATTTTTTTAATGCCTCCTCACTACCTACTTCCTTTAATTCTCTAAATGCTTTCTTTTTGTCACTTATTGCGCCCCTTACAGCTTTATTTAGCCATATTGGTTTCCTCCTATTTCTAGTATGTTTATTCCCATACGGTATATACTGTGCACAGGTCCTATCCAGGATGCTAATAAACGTCTCCCATTTTCTTTGTGTACTTTTATGTCTCAGGATATCGTCCCAGTTAATTGCACCAAGATCCTCTCTCATCCGTTGGAAATTTGCCCTCCTGAAGTTTAGTGTCCTTGTCACACCTCTACTACACATCTTATTAAATGAGACATGAAAACTTATTATTTTGTGATCACTATTCCCCAAGTGACCCCCAACCCTTATATTTGATATGCGGTCTGGCCTGTTGGTTAATATTAGGTCAAGCAGTGCCCCCCCTCCTTGTTGGGTCCTGAACCAGTTGTGAAAGGTAATTGTCTCTCATAGTTGTCAAAAACCGATTACCTTTACTGGAACTGCAGGTTTCTGTTCCCCAATCTATTTCAGGGTAGTTGAAGTCCCCCATAATAATGACTTCTCCTTGAGTCGCAGCTTCATCTATTTGCTTTACAAGGATATTCTCCATTGCTTCCATTATTTTTGGAGATTTATAACAAACCCCTATCAGTAATTTATTATTTTTCCCCCTCCCCTTATCTCCACCCACAGGGACTCTACATTTTCATTAGATTCACCTATATTATCACGCAGGATGGGTTTTAAGGTCGATTTTACAAACAGACACACCCCACTGTTGTGAATTAGACTTTTTTGGCTCCCTCTTGTGGTCACTAGTGATATGACTCTGGGATTGTCTTTCCTCAGTTTGGCACCCACCTGGGTCGTTAGTCCAGGGGTGTTGCTATATGAACTTCCTGAATTCTCAGTCTGGTGCCTGGCATCGTTGTAATCAGTCCTTTCTGTTTGCTCCAGTCTGCTGGTCCTGGTTCTTGCATAATTAAGCTAAGTCCTGTTTCCTTGTTTTTTGGTTATTTGTATTGCTCTTATTTTTTGTTCAGCTTGTACTAAATGTGATTCCTGATTTTGCTGGAAGCTCTAGGGGGCTGGTATTCTCCCCCCGGGCCGTTAGACGGTTCGGGGGTTCTTGAATATCCAGCGTGGAAATTTTGATAGGGTTTTTGCTGACCGTATGAGTCATCTTACTATATTCTGCTATTAGTCAGTGGGCCTCTCTTTGCTAAATACCTAGTTCATTCTTACGTTTGTCTTTTCTTCTTACCTCACCGTTATTATTTGTTGGGGGCTTGTATCCAACTTTTGGGGTCTTTTCTCTGGAGGCAAGAAAGGTCTATCTTTTCCCTTCTAGGGTAGTTAGTTCTCCGGCTGGCGCGAGACGTCTAGAACCAACGTAGGCACGTTCCCCGGCTGCTGCTATTTGTGGCGCTAGGATTAGATATACGGTCAGCCCAGTTACCACTGCCTTACGAGCTGTTTTTTTGTGTTTGCAGACTTGGTATTTATTTCTGAGACCCTCTGCCATTGGGGTCATAACAGTATGCCAGGCCTAAGTTGAATGTTTAATGCATTGCAGAAGTGGGATAATAAGAAAGGAAATTCTGAGGTTTTTTCTTCCTCTATTTCTTCCTCCCCTTTACCTCTGAGTGGCTTGAGCTTGCTGCAGACATGAATGTCCAGACCTTGATTACAAGTGTGGACCAGCTTGCTGCTCGTGTGCAGGGCATACAAGATTTTGTTACCAGTAGTCCTATGTCTGAACCTAAAATACCTATTCCTGAACTGTTCTCTGGAGACCGATTTAAGTTTAGGAATTTCAGGAATAATTGTAAATTGTTTCTATCTCTGAGACCCCGTTCATCTGGAGACTCAGCTCAGCAAGTTAAAATTGTTATCTCTTTCTTACAGGGCGACCCTCAGGATTGGGCCTTCTCGCTAGCACCAGGAGATCCGGCATTGGCAAATATTGATGCGTTTTTTCTGGCGCTTGGATTGCTTTACGAGGAACCCAATCTTGAAATTCAGGCAGAAAAAGCCTTGCTGGCTATTTCTCAGGGCCAGGATGAAGCTGAAGTGTATTGCCAAAAATTTCGGAAATGGTCCGTGCTTACTCAGTGGAATGAGTGTGCTCTGGCCGCAAATTTCAGAAATGGCCTTTCTGAAGCCATTAAGAATGTGATGGTGGGTCTCTCCATTCCTACAAGTCTGAATGATTCCATGGCGCTGGCTATTCAAATTGACCGGCGTTTGCAGGAGCGCAAAGCCGCTAATACTCTGGTGGTGTTGTCTGAACAAACACCTGATTTAATGCAATGTGGTAGAATTCAGACTAGAAATGAACGGAAAAATCATAGACGTCAGAATGGGTTGTGTTTTTACTGTGGTGATTCTACACATGTTATATCATCATGCTCTAAACGCCTAACAAGGGTTGTTAGTCCTGTCGCCATTGGTAATTTGCAACCTAAATTTATTTTGTCTGTGACTTTAATTTGCTCATTGTCTTCCTACCCTGTTATGGCGTTTGTGGATTCAGGTGCTGCCCTGAGTCTTATGGATCTGTCATTTGCCAAGCGCTGTGGTTTTGTTCTTGAGCCATTGGTAAATCCTATCCCTCTTAGAGGTATTGATGCTACGCCATTGGCGGAAAATAAACCGCAGTTTTGGACACAGGTAACCATGTGCATGACTCCTGAACATCGGGAGGTGATTCGCTTTCTTGTTCTGCATAAAATGCATGATTTTGTCGTTTTGGGTCTGCCATGGTTACAGACCCATAATCCAGTCTTGGATTGGAAGGCAATGTCTGTGTCAAGTTGGGGCTGTCAGGGAATTCATGGTGATTCCCCGCCGGTGTCTATTGCTTCCTCTACTCCTTCGGAAGTTCCTGAGTATTTGTCTGATTTTCAGGATGTATTCAGCGAGTCCAGGTCCAGTGCTCTGACTCCTCATAGGGACTGTGACTGCGCTATAGATTTGATTCCAGGTAGTAAATTTCCTAAGGGAAGACTATTTAATCTGTCTGTACCTGAGCATACCGCAATGCGTTCGTATATCAAGGAATCTCTGGAGAAGGGGCATATCCGTCCATCCTCTTCCCCTCTTGGTGCGGGATTCTTTTTTGTGGCCAAGAAGGACGGATCTTTGAGACCTTGTATTGACTATCGGCTTCTGAATAAAATCACTGTTAAATTTCAGTATCCTTTGCCTCTGTTGTCGGACTTGTTTGCCCGGATTAAAGGTGCCAAGTGGTTCACCAAGATAGATCTTCGTGGTGCGTACAACCTTGTGCGCATTAAGCAGGGAGATGAATGGAAAACAGCATTTAATACGCCCGAAGGTCATTTTGAGTACTTGGTGATGCCTTTTGGGCTCTCTAATGCTCCTTCAGTGTTTCAGTCCTTTATGCATGATATTTTCCGGAAGTATCTGGATAAATTTATGATTGTTTATCTGGATGATATTCTGTTTTTTTCTGATGATTGGGACTCGCATGTAGAGCAGGTCAGGATGGTGTTTCAGGTTTTGCGTGAGAATGCTTTGTTTGTTAAGGGCTCAAAGTGTCTCTTTGGAGTACAGAAGGTTCCCTTTTTGGGTTTTATTTTTTCCCCTTCTGCGGTGGAGATGGACCCAGTCAAGGTCCGAGCTATTCATGATTGGACTCAACCCACGTCAGTTAAGAGTCTTCAGAAGTTCTTTGGTTTTGCTAACTTCTACCGTCGTTTTATCGCTAATTTTTCTAGCGTTGTTAAACCTTTAACGGATATGACCAAGAAAGGTTCTGATGTTGCTAACTGGGCTCCTGCAGCCGTGGAAGCTTTCCAAGAGTTGAAGCGCCGGTTTACTTCAGCGCCTGTTTTGTGCCAGCCTGATGTCTCACTTCCCTTTCAGGTTGAAGTGGATGCTTCTGAGATTGGGGCAGGGGCCGTTTTGTCGCAGAGAGGCCCTGGTTGCTCTGTAATGAGACCATGTGCTTTTTTCTCTAGGAAGTTTTCGCCTGCTGAGCGGAATTATGATGTTGGCAATCGGGAGTTGCTGGCCATGAAGTGGGCATTTGAGGAGTGGCGTCATTGGCTCGAGGGTGCTAAGCATCATGTGGTGGTTTTGACTGATCACAAAAATCTGATGTATCTCGAGTCTGCTAAACGCCTGAATCCTAGACAGGCCCGTTGGTCATTGTTTTTCTCCCGTTTTGACTTTGTGGTCTCGTATTTACCAGGTTCAAAGAATGTGAAGGCTGATGCTCTTTCAAGGAGCTTTGTGCCTGACTCTCCTGGAGTCGCAGAACCAGTTGGTATTCTTAAAGAGGGAGTAATCTTGTCAGCCATTTCTCCGGATTTGCGACGTGTGTTGCAGAGATTTCAGGCTGGTAGACCTGACTCTTGTCCACCTGACAGACTGTTTGTTCCTGATAAGTGGACCAGCAGAGTCATTTCCGAGGTTCATTCCTCGGTGTTGGCAGGGCATCCGGGAATTTTTGGCACCAGAGATTTGGTGGCTAGGTCCTTTTGGTGGCCTTCCTTGTCACGGGATGTGCGGTCATTTGTGCAGTCCTGTGGGATTTGTGCTCGAGCTAAGCCTTGCTGTTCTCGTGCCAGCGAGTTGCTCTTGCCCTTGCCTGTCCCGAAGAGGCCTTGGACACACATTTCCATGGATTTCATTTCAGATCTTCCGGTGTCTCAGGGCATTTCTGTCATCTGGGTGGTATGTGATCGCTTTTCCAAGATGGTCCATTTGGTGCCTTTGCCTAAGCTGCCTTCCTCTTCCGATCTGGTTCCTTTGTTCTTTCAGAATGTGGTTCGTTTACACGGCATTCCTGAGAATATCGTGTCTGACAGAGGGTCCCAGTTTGTTTCCAGGTTCTGGCGATCCTTTTGTGCTAAGATGGGCATTGATTTGTCGTTTTCGTGTGCCTTTCATCCTCAGACTAATGGACAAACGGAGTGAACTAATCAGACTCTGGAGGCTTATTTGAGGTGTTTTGTTTCTGCAGATCAGGATGATTGGGTGACCTTCTTGCCGTTGGCTGAGTTTGCCCTTAATAATCGGGCTAGTTCCGCTACTTTGGTTTCGCCATTTTTCTGCAACTCTGGTTTCCATCCTCGTTTTTCCTCGGGACATGTGGAGTCTTCTGACTGTCCTGGCGTAGATTCTGTGGTGGATAGGTTGCAGCAGATTTGGAGTCATGTGGTGGACAACTTAAAGTTGTCACAGGAGAAGGCTCAGCGTTTTGCCAACCGCCGCCGCGGTGTGGGTCCCCGACTTCGTGTTGGGGATTTGGTATGGCTATCTTCTCGATTTGTTCCTATGAAGGTCTCCTCTCCTAAATTTAAGCCTCGCTTCATCGGTCCTTACAAGATATTGGAAATCCTTAATCCTGTGTCCTTTCGCTTGGATCTTCCGGTGTCGTTTGCCATTCACAACGTGTTCCATAGGTCTTTGTTGCGGCGGTACGTTGTACCTGTGGTTCCTTCTGTTGAGCCTCCTGCTCCGGTGTTGGTTGAGGGCGAGTTGGAGTACGTGGTGGAGAAGATCTTGGATTCTCGTCTCTCCAGGCGGAGGCTTCAGTATCTGGTCAAGTGGAAGGGCTATGGTCAAGAGGATAATTCCTGGGTGGTTGCCTCTGATGTGCATGCGGCCGATTTAGTTCGTGCCTTTCACGCTGCTCATCCTGATCGCCCTGGTGGTCCTGGTGAGGGTTCGGTGACCCCTCCTTAAAGGGGGGGTACTGTTGTGAATTAGACTTTTTTGGCTCCCTCTTGTGGTCACTAGTGATATGACTCTGGGATTGTCTTTCCTCAGTTTGGCACCCACCTGGGTCGTTAGTCCAGGGGTTTTGCTATATGAACTTCCTGAATTCTCAGTCTGGTGCCTGGCATCGTTGTAATCAGTCCTTTCTGTTTGCTCCAGTCTGCTGGTCCTGGTTCTTGCATAATTAAGCTAAGTCCTGCTTCCTTGTTTTTTGGTTATTTGTATTGCTGTATTGCTCTTATTTTTTGTCCAGCTTGTACTAAATGTGATTCCTGATTTTGCTGGAAGCTCTAGGGGGCTGGTATTCTCCCCCCGGGCCGTTAGACGGTTCGGGGGGTTCTTGAATATCCAGCGTGGAAATTTTGATAGGGTTTTTGCTGACCGTATGAGTCATCTTACTATATTCTGCTATTAGTCAGTGGGCCTCTCTTTGCTAAATACCTAGTTCATTCTTACGTTTGTCTTTTCTTCTTACCTCACCGTTATTATTTGTTGGGGGCTTGTATCCAACTTTTGGGGTCTTTTCTCTGGAGGCAAGAAAGGTCTATCTTTTCCCTTCTAGGGTAGTTAGTTCTCCGGCTGGCGCGAGACGTCTAGAACCAACGTAGGCACGTTCCCCGGCTGCTGCTATTTGTGGAGCTAGGATTAGATATACGGTCTGCCCAGTTACCACTGCCCTATGAGCTGGTTTTTTGTGTTTGCAGACTTGGTATTTATTTCTGAGACCCTCTGCCATTGGGGTCATAACACCCCACCCCCTCGCTTATCTGTACGGTCATTTCTGAAAAGGCTATAGCCCTGCAAGTTTACAGCCCAGTCATGGCTCTCATCCAGCCATGTTTCAGATATCCCCACCATATCATAATTATGTTCCAACAACATTAGTTCTAATTCATCCATTTTGTTGGCGAGGCTTCTGGCATTAGTATACATGCACTTGATGTTCCTCTCTGTACCTCTATTCTTTCTTAAATTACTAACTGTTCTAACCCCACCCCCCATGCCTCCGCCACCCCCAACTTCCTTATTTGTGCCCAGGTCTCTATCTGCACTATCTTCCCCTCCTATAAAATGAATACCCTCCCCCCCATTCCCTAGTTTAAACACTCCTCCAACCTTCTAACCATTTTCTCCCCCAGCACAGCTGCACCTTCCCCATTGAGGTGCAGCCCATCCCTAGCGTAGAGCCTGTAGCCAACTGAGAAGTTGGCCCAGTTCTGCAGGAAACCAAACCCCTCCTTCCTACACCAATTCTTGATCCACTTATTAACCTCCCTAATCTCCCGTTGCCTCTCTAGCGTGGCACGTGGTACAGGCAGTATTTCAGAAAATACCACGTTGGAGGTCCTTGCTTTCAGCTTGCAGCCTAATTCCCTGAAATCATCTTTAAGGACCTTCCACCTACCTCTAACTTTGTCATTTGTGCCAATGTGCACCATGACCGCTGGGTCCTCACCAGCCCCTCCCAGTAATCTGTCCACCCGATCAGCGATGTGTCGGACTCGAGCGCCAGGTAGGCAGCACACCGTTCGACGATCCCTGTCTTTGTGACAGATTGCCCTATCTGTTCCCCTAATAATTGAGTCCCCCACTACCAGCACCTGTCTGGCCTGCCCTGCTCTCCTATTTCCCTCCTTACTGGAGCAGTCACTCCTCCAGCTTTCAGAGGACATGCCTGGCTGCAGCAGTGCTACCCCTGTACTGGCACCCCCCTCATCTGCCAACTTAGCAAACTTATTGGGGTGTGAAAGATCAGGACTAGCCTTCCTGGCACTATTCCCTCTACCCCACTTTCTGAATGTCACCCAGCTACCTACTTCACTGTCCTGCAGCTCCATCCTACCATCCCCCTCCTCATCTATCCCATTGAGCGTCTGCTCTGTGAGCAGAAGACTCCTCTCCATATTGTCTATGGATCTCAGTGTTGACAGCTGCACATTTAGATCCAGTATCTGGGTTTCCAAATGCACAGCGTGCTCACATCTCGCACAGCAGTATGCACCCTCGACCGGCTGATCAAGGACTGCATACATGTGTTCCATCGGTCGTTGTTGCGGAGGTATGTGGTGCCTGTGGTTCCTTCGGTTGAGCCTCCTGCCCCTGTGCTGGTTGAGGGTGAATTGGAATACGTGGTGGAGAAGATCTTGGATTCTCGTGTTTCTAGATGGAGACTTCAGTATTTGGTTAAGTGGAAGGGCTATGGTCAGGAGGATAATTCCTGGGTGGTCGCCTCTGATGTTCATGCGGCCGATTTGGTTCGTGCCTTCCATGTGGCTCACCCTGATCGCCCTGGGGGTTTTGATGAGGGTTCGGTGACCTCTCCTCAAGGGGGGGGGTACTGTTGTTAACTCTGTTTTCGGACTCCCTCTTGTGGTCACAGGTGGTATTGCGTGAGTTTTATTTTTGGGCTCCCCCTGGTGGCTTTGTTTGTTATCTTGCGGGTCTGTGCTGATCAGCTGGCTCGTTATTCTCTAGGGAGGTTCCTATTTAGCTCTGCTTCACCTCCACTTGTTGCCAGCTGTCGATGTATTCAGTGCTATTCTGATTACTCCTGACTATCTTGGTTTTCTGTCTCTTCATGAGAAGCTAAGTTCTGTTTGATTATTTTTTTGCTCATCTGTCTGCAATATGATTTCTGTTTATGATGAGTTTAGTCCAGCTTGCTAATATGTGATTTCTTGCTGCTGGTAAGCTCTGGGGTACGGAGTTGCTTCCTCCGCATCGTTAGTTGGTGCGGGGGCTCGAGCAATCTCTGCGTGGATATTTTGAATAGGGTTTTTCATTGACCGCACAGTTCTCTTCCTATTTTCTGCTATCTAGTGTTAGTGGGCCTCATTTGCTAAATCTATTTCATCTCTGCGTATGTGCTTTCCCCTTAACTCACCATTAATATTTGTGGGGGGCTTTTCTGTATCTTTCTGGGACATTTCTCTGAGGCAAGTGAGGACTTACTTTCTCTCTAGGAATAGTTAGTTTCTCAGGCCGTGACGAGACGTCTAGGATTTCCAGGTAACGTTCCATGGCTACTTATAGTTGTTTGCGGATAGGATCAGGTTGCGGTCAATTCAGTTACCACTTCCCCAGAGCTAGTCTTCGGTTCATTTTCTTCGCTAGTCAGATTTGCGATCCTTGCCACTAGGATCATAACATCCAGCACCCCCACCGGCTGCACCAGTGATCAATGTAGATGTGGAAGATGAGGAAGACTCCCAATCTCTTCCAGGGAGCCCAGAAACAGGGCTGGTGCCTGAAACTACCAACTTATCGGAGGAAGCCTCAACTCCTCCCACAGCAGTTGACATGACTGCTGATTTGAGACACTCTGAACGTTCAACGGCTGGTGTACCCCCTGTTCACTACAATCAGGACGAGTTCATCTGGCAGCAGATTGTGCAAGGACTGGAAGATTGCCAACAGGAACTCCTGAAAATCTCACCCATGGAATGGCGAGCAGAAAGAGGGGGGAATGTAAGGAGGTGAAACACAAGAAGAGTCTGGGGGCGGTTACCTTCTCAGCTCTGTGCCTGGAACCATTGAGCTGTGCTGCAGGTTCCCCAGGGGGCAGACTTACAGACTGGGACAGGAAAGAAGCTGGGCAGAGAGCGGGAAAGGCACACGTGCAAGGAACAGAGCAGTGTGAGCAGCGGTCAGAGCAGGGTGTAGCTGCGCTCCGGGAGAGAGAGAGCTCCCGGTCAGAGGACAAATACAGGGAGATTGCCCAGAAAGACTGCAGCTTGTGAGTACATGAAAGCGTACTCTGCTGTGACTGGAGAGGGGCACTTTGAGACCCATGTAGAGACACTGGCCCGTGTAGAGACTGCGACCCCCTGGTACCCGCGGTATCAGTACAGAGACTGTGATTCCTGGTGAGAGACTTAGCAGTGCAGAGCCCATGATACCTAGCTGTGCTGTAAAAGCTAAAGACTCAGAGCCTGTGCATATCACATTAACTCCTGAAACCCCAGGCAGCGGGCTCATAGAGACTACTCAGCCCACGGACAACAGAGGGATGACAAGTGCCGCTGTTTCTCGGTGCCTACGTTGGAGAAGGCGACCCTTCAAGGTAGTCCTCATCAGACTGATAAGTGTTCTTTTCTCAAGAAATCTTGCTTACTTCTGTTACATTGTTTGACTCCCATATTTTTGCACTGTTTTATTGCTAGTTATCTTTTCATTGCTTCCTCCCTGCGAGGAGAACCTGATTCCTGTTATTAAACCCCTCAACTGTTGGTCTGTCTGTTTCGTGGTGACATACTCAGTACCTGCATACTATTACACTTGATCAGTGGCTGCAGTGAGAAGCAGGGCAGGAGCAGCACAGAAAGACTCTTCCCCTCCCCCGTGTTACCTCTGCAGCTCGTGATAAGAGGACATCAGACCGCAGCACTTCAGCCTCTCTAGGGATTCTAGAGATTACAGGCAGCATAGAAGAGGACAGGGAATGGCCGCTGACAGTGTGAAGGGGAGACAGATGGAGCTACCCCTCCAACAGCACAGCTCTCAAGTCACAATGGAGCTCACAGGTACACTCCACTGTGGCCTGAAGAAACATGGCGCCGACCTCTTGCCTCTGCTGTGATGTGGAGACAGCCCAGGGGGCGTGGCCAGATCACAGCTGGGAGCAGCTCAATGATATGTATGGGGTCGGACGCCAACCGCAGTCTTCTATGCCCAGGGCTGCCGTATTTGCAGAGTGTAAGTGTCGTGCAGCTACACTTACACTCCTGCAAAGCAAAATGGCTGCGCCCAGTGACTGCAAAAATAATTAATAATAAAAAAGATATTAAAGTTAAAAAAAAATAATTTTGTATTAAAATTAATTGTGTATATAAACAAACATTTTTAATACAAAAACAAATTTGTGGCACCTTCCCTTTAATGATTAGAATCAAGTTTTTTCTTTTTTTCCAGAGCAATAGAAATTAGCATTACGTAGTGAAACTTCCTCAAATACATTCATCAGATAGATGCACATTTTTAAGTAACAATTCAGTAGAAAATGTCTTAGCCTTTGTAAAGATGGCATTAGCAGGATAAATTAATAAATACATGTAGCTTTATGTGCAGCAACTAGCCTCACCTGCAGCATGAGAGAAGCTGCGATTATAAATGGTAATGGTTTGTGTGGGAATCCCAGTGTTTGCTGCATTGCTGAAGGCTTTGATTCATTTTCACAAATTCCAGCATTAGGCTACGTTCACACGATCAGGATTTACATCCTTTTTTTTTCCTGCCCGTTTTTGGAAAACGGCAGCTAAATTCCGCAGTGAATTTGAGCTGCGTTTTCTGATCCTTTTTCTTCAGCGTTTTCCACTGCGGGTTTCCAATAGCTGTTTCGTATTGGAGCTGCTGGAAAACCGGTGCGGAATCCGCTGAAAGAATTGACATGCTACTTCTTTTTTCCGCTGGAAAATCCGCGCGGATTTTCCAGCGGAAAAACGGATCGTTAGCACAGCGGTTTTGGTTTTCCATTGGGTTACATTGTACTGTAACCAACATGGAAAACTGATCCGGATCCGCAGCTGAAAATCCGCTACGGATCCGGATCAAAATCCGGATCGTGTGAACGTAGCCTTAGTGTGCTGATTTGATGCCAACGATCAATTTTGTTTAAATTCCCAAATTCCCCTAAAACACATATTTTGAACTATAAAACAGATTTTATGCATAGACTTAATATTCTGTTCTGTAATTTCTTGGCCTTGTACAAGTGATAGGTACTGAGTGTCAAACGCAAATGGCTTCTATTGTGACCCAGCTATCTGATTAGCATTTACAGCTATAATAATATTGTCTTACTGAGTAGCCGAAGTGTTAATGAATTGCTGCATGATTTACAGCTGATAGACAGCTTGAATACATGTGGGGATTTCCTAGCAACCAGGCAACCCCCACATGTACTCAGGCTGGCAAGCAGCCATAAATCATGCAGTTGTGTCAACAAAAACTAAATCTCTGAGTAGTTACAAATACTCGAAGACCACCGGAGCATGCTCGTGAAAACCCGAGCATGCTCGTGAAAACCCGAGCAACGAGTATACTTGCTCATGACTAGCCAGGAACATTACACCCCAGTATTTCCTGGAAAGTCACCTGAAGCAACAAGTACACTTTAAACAACTATGTAAATGGTACTCATAGTGACATTCCAACTCTTTGTGCATATGCATGTTACTGTATGTCCAAGGTGTGTTATGTAGCATGTCTACTAAATTAAAATCTAAATATCTGAAGAAGGTCTAACTTACTAGCCAAACTATTTTACGTACAATTATGTATATTAGATTTCTATATCACTGCAATCTAACTACAGAGGGCCCACATCTTCAAAGTAGTACTACTACTATATTGGTCTTTTTTGTGAGGCCCACAATGTGCTTGGACTTTACAAGTGATAATTAATTTAAGTATATAGTCCAATACTTGAATATGTACTCATAAGTTACTGAATGCCCTTAATAAGTTAGAAAGAGTGAAAATTATCAAGTTTGTAATTGTTTTGCTTTTTTCTATCAGTTGCCATTCTACTGCAATAAGACCTTTTATCTTTAATAGTGTACAGATGGTTTTTATGGAAGCTGGTCACTAGTGCTTGTCCATATCCTGACTGAGAGTGGTAGTAGTTACATTTCAGGAGGGAAGTTAACTCCTAACATGCCAGCCGCCGCTGTCCAGCCCATTCAGTTTTTATACAGCAGTTACCTGCTCACCACCCTTCGCCTTCCGCTCAGCTTTTGAGGAACTGCTGTTATAAAATCTTGCAAAACCACCAGCCCCATAACTTTCAGAGCAGGTCTCTTAATCATGGCTCTCAGACTTTCACTGTCTGGAGCTGTGTGCTTCTTCAAATGCATTGTTATCTCTATGTGCAAATGCAATGATAATGGTGTAGACTTTGAACAGATCATTGATAGCTGAATGTATTATAGCAAAACTTGTGCTGAGCTTTAGGGTATGTGCACACGTCCGGATTTCTTGCAGAAATTTCCTGAAGAAAACCGGAAATTTTCTGCAAGAAATACACATTTTTTTTTTTGCGTTTTTTTTTCCGTTTTTTTCGCGTTTTTTTTTAGCATTCTGCAAGCGTAATTAGCTTGCAGAATGCTAAAGTTTTCCAAGCGATCTGCAGCATCGCTTGGAAAACTGACTGACAAGTTGGTCACACTTGTCAAACATACTGTTTGACAAGTGTGACCAACTTTTTACTATAGATGCTGCTTATGCAGCATCTATAGTAAAAGATAGAATGTTTAAAAATAATAAAAAAAATAAAAAAATGGTTATACTCACCCTCTGCAGACAGCCGATCTCAGCGGCGTCCGTTCCTATAGATACCGGTGTGGTTCAGGACCTTCGATGACGTCGCGGCTTGTGATTGGTCGCGTGAGTCACATGAGCGGTCACGCGACCAATCACAAGACAGCGACGTCATCACAGGTCCTGAACCACACCATCTATTCTATAGGAACGGAAGTGAGAGCATGCACGGGAGAGGCGGGGACACTTTGGGCGCTATCAGAGGGTGAGTATATCACTATTTTTTATTTTAATTCTTTTTTTTTACCAATTATATGGTGCCCAGTCCGTGGAGGAGAGTCTCCTCTCCTCCACCCTGGGTACCAACCGCACATAATCTGCTTACTTCCCGCATGGTGGGCACAGCCCCGTGCGGGAAGTAAGCAGATCAATGCACTCCTAGGTGTGCGGAATCCCCGCAATTCCGCATTTTTAATGAACATGCTGCTTTTTTTTCCGCGATGCGATTTTTTCGCGGAAAAAAATGCAACATTTGCACAAAAAATGCGGAATACCCTGTAAATAATAGGAGGCATATGTAAGCGTTTTTTTCGCGTTTTTATCACGTTTTTATAGCGAAAAAATGCGAAAAAAACGCGAAAAATCCTGAACATGTGCACATGGCCTTATAGTTCTACTTATACCACATCTCTGTTTATCAGACCCGTCACATAAGGAATGGCCATGAGTCGCACGCCAGGGCCGTAGGGTACTTGGTACCGGGTCCGGTTGTTGTTAAAGGGGTGGTCATGGTGGCGGCGTCCTGGTCTGTGGCCCTGGGCACCAAAATAAAAGGGATAGTTTTTAAAGGGAGTTGTAAAGCAATAAAAGTTTGTGAAGCCACCTGTGGTTCTTGGTCAGAGGTGACCGATGCTGCTTAAAGGGTCCTCTGGGGGAGTGATGGTACGGCAGCAAGATGGTATCACTTTACACAGGTGAAGCTGGGTCTCCAGGGCTCCCGGTGTGCTGGGAAGGGCAGGAATGGTGTGGTGCCGGCAAATAAATGGAGGACACAAGGTTGTAATGTCTTTACCTGGTTTACTGGTTGAATCAGGCCTCAGTCCAAGGTACCAGCAACAGGTGGTGATGTGGTCCGGCTGGCCTGGAGGCAATGGTGGATCCCTCTCCCAGGTGAGGTCCATAAGCCTTCCTGCTCAAGCTCCTATGCGAGGTCCTTGCTGCCTGTGGCTCCCTGACAAAGTCTTCTCTCTCCTGTCCTGTATGGTGGGCAGTGCAAGCCTTTTTATAGGGTCTCTATCACGATCCAGGCTCTTCGTTTACTGCTGCACCTTCAGGTGTGGATATGGGCAAATTACATAAAGTCCTTTGCCCTCCAGTTCTGCTGTGTGACCTAGAGCTCAACACAACCTTGGGCTCCCGGTGCCCAGTTCCTGCGCTTTGGCTCAGAGGGTGCCCGGTCACAGTTCCCCTCTAAGCCTTTTCTTTCTCCTCTGCTCCTTTCTGCAGTTGCTCACTACATTCCAACCCTTCAGGTTATCTTCCTTTCTGGAGCTGCAGCTCACACGTGGCTGCACGGCCACACTCTCAGCTCTCAATCCTTTCTCATCCACTGTCTCTGAACAACTGTCTAACTCCTCCTTCAGACCAGAATACAAATATTTGGGGAAGCTCCCCTGAATCTGGGTTCAGAGTTCCCCCTTCTGGCCTGGAGTCAGAATGTGTTGCATGTAGGTGCTAATCTGATAAAGGAAATCCTCCTTGCCTTCAAGCATGATATTGCCCTTCCCGAAAGGAAGGCAACATCACTGTAACAACCGGTTACCAAGGCTATCCAGTTAGAAGCCAGGAAATTAAGACAATTTGAAAATACCCCTTTCAGTATTGCAGTTAATAGTACAAGCAGTCAATTAACCCCTTAAGCCCCAAGGGTGGTTTGCACGTTAATGACCGGGCCAATTTTTACAATTCTGACCACTGTCCCTTTATGAGGTTATAACTCTGGAACTCTTCAACAGATCCTGATAATTCTGACAAGGTTTTCTCGAGACATATTGTACTTCATGATAGTGGTAAAATTTCTTCGATAAGACTTGCGTTTATTTGTGAAAAAAATTGAAATTTGGCAAAAATTTTGAAAATGTAGCAATTTTCCAACTTTGAATTTTTATGCCCTTAAATCACAGAGATATGTCATCAAAATAATGAATAATTAACATTTCCCACATGTCTACTTTACATCAGCACTATCTTGGAACCAAATTTTTTTTTTGTTAGGGAGTTCTAAGGGTTAAAAGTTGACCAGCAATTTCTCATTTTTACAACACCATTTTTTTTTCAGGGACCACATCTCATTTGAAGTCATTTTGAGGGGCTATATGATAGAAAATAACTAAGTGTGACACCATTCTAAAAACTGAACCCCTCAAGGTGTTCAAAACCACATTCAAGAAGTTTATTAACCCTTCAGGTGTTTCACAGGAATTTTTGGAAATAAAAATGAACATTTAACTTTTTTCACACAAAATTTATTTCAGCTCCAATTTGATTTATTTTCCCAAGGGCAAGAGAAGAAATTGGACCACAACAGTTGTTGAGCAATTAGTCCTGAGGGCGCTGATACCCCATATGTGGGGGTAAACCATTGTTTGGGCGCATGGCAGAGCTCGGAAGGGAAGGAGCGCCGTTTGACTTTTCAATGTAAAATTGACAGGAATTGAGATGGGACGCCATGTTGCGTTTGGAGAGCCACTGATGTGCCTAAACATTGAAACCCCCCACAAGTGACACCATTTTGGAAAGTAGGCCCACTAAGGAACTTATCTAGATGTGTGGTGAGCAATTTGACCCATTAAGTGATTCACAGAAGTTTATAATGCAGAGCCGTAAAAATAATAAATCATATTTTTTCACAAAAATGATTTTTTTGCCCTCAATTTTTTATTTTCCCAAGGGTAAGAGGAGAAATTGGACCAAAAAAGTTGTTGTCCAATTTGTCCTGAGTATGCTGATACCCCAAATGTGGGGGGAACCACCCTTTGTGCGCATGGTAGAGCTCGGAAGGGAAGGCGCGCCATTTGGAATGCAGACTTAGATGAATTGGTCTTCAGGCCTCACATTGCATTTGCAGAGCCCCTAATGTACCTAAACAGTAGAAACCCCACACAAGTGACCCCATATTGGAAACTAGACCCCTGAACAAACTTTGAACCCCCAAGTGTTTCACTACAGTTTATAACGCAGAGCTGTGAAAATAAAAAATCATTTTTTTCCCACAAAAATTATTTTTCAGCCCCCTGTTTTGTATTTTCCCAAGGATAACAGGAGAAATTGGACCCCAAAAGTTGTTGTTCAATTTGTCCTGAGTATGCTGATATCCCATATGTGGGGGGAACCACCGTTTGGACGCATGGCAGAGCTCGGAAGAGAAGGAGCGCCACTTGGAATGCAGACTTAGACTGATTGGTCTGCAGGCGTCATGTTGCATTTGCAGAACCCCTGATGTAACTAAACAGCAGAAACCCCCCACAAGTGACCCCATATTGGAAACTAGACCCCCCAAGGAACTTATCTAGATGTGTTGTGAGAACTTTGAACCCCCAAGTGTTTAACTACAGTTTATAACACAGAAAAAAATGTTTTTAGCCCCCCAAATTTTTATTTTCCCAAGGGTAACAAGAGAAATTGGACCCCAAAAGTTGTTGTCCAATTTGTCCTGAGTACACTGATACCCCATATGTTGGGGTAAACCCCTGTTTGGGCACACGGGAGAGCTTGGAAGGGAAGGAGCACTGTTTTACTTTTTCAATTTCAGAATTGGCTGGAATTGAGATCGGACGCCATGTGGCGTTTGGAGTGCCCCTGATGTGCCTAAATAGTGGAAACCCCAATTCTAACTGAAACCCTAACCCTAGCCCCAACCCTAGCCCTAGCACTAACCCTAGCCCTAACCCTAACCCCAGCCCTAACCCTAGCCCTAACCCTAACCCTAGCCCTAACCCTAGCGCTAGCACTAACCCTAGCCCTAACCCTAACCCCAGCCCTAACCCCAGCCCTAACCCTAGCCCTAACTCTAGCCCTAACCCTAGCCTTATCCCTACCCCTAACTCTAACCCTAGCCCTAACCCTAGCCCTAACCCTAGCCCTAACCCTCACCCTAGTCCTAACCCTAGCCCTAATCCTAACCCTAACCCTTATCCTAACGCTAGCCCTAGCCCTAACCCTAGCCCTGTCCCTAATGGGAAAATGGAAATAAATACATTTTGTTAATTTTATTATTTTTCCCTAACTAAGGGGGTGAAGAAGGGGGGTTTGATTTACCTTTATAGCGGGTTTTTTAGCGGATTTTTATGATTGACAGCTGTCACACACTATTAGACGCTTTATATTGCAAAAAACAGTTTTTGCGTCTCCACATTTTGAGAGCTATAATTTTTCCATATTTTGGTCCACAGAGTCATGTGAGGTCTTGTTTTTTGAGGGACGAGTTGACATTTTTATTAGTAACATTTTCGGGCACGTGACATTTTTTGATCGCTTTTTATTCCGATTTTTGTGAGGCAGAATGACCAAAAACCAGCTACTCATGAATTTCTTTTTTTGGGGGGCGTTTATACCATTCAACGTTTGGTAAAATTGATAAAGCAGTTTTATTGTTCGGGTCAGTACGATTACAGCGATACCTCATTTATATCATTTTTTATGTTTTGGCGCTTTTATACGATAAAAACTATTTTATAGAGAAAATAATTATTTTTGCATCACTTTATTCTGAGGACTATAACGTTTTTACTTTTTTGCTGATGGTGCTGTATGGCGGCTTGATTTTTGTGAGACAAGATGACGTTTTCAGCGGTACCATGGTTATTTATATCCATTTTTTGGATTGCGTGTTATTCCACTTTTTGTTAGGCGGTATGATAATAATGCATTGTTTTTTGCCTCGTTTTATTTTTTGTTACCGCGTTCACTGAAGGGGTTAACTAGTGGGACAGTTTTATAGGTGGGGTCGTTACGGACGCGGCTATACTAAATATGTGTACTTTTATTGTTTTTTTATTATTTAGATAAAGAAATGTATTTATGGGAACAATATTTTTTTTCTTTATTTAGGAATTTTATTTTATTTTTTTTTACACATGTGAATATATTTTTTTACTTTACAACATTTCCCCGGGGGGGCATCATGTTATAGGGTCAGATCACTGATCTGACATTTTGCACAGCACTGTGTCAGATCAGCGATCTGGCATGCAGGCCTGCAGGCTTAACAGCGCTTGCTCTGAGCCGGTGCTGGCAAGCCACCTCCCTGCAAGACCCGGATGCAGCCCTGTGGCCATTTTGGATCCGGGGCCTGCAGGGAGAAGAAGGTAGGAGACCCTTGGAGCAATGCGATCACATTGCGTTGCTTCGAGGGTCTCAGGGAAGCACTCAGGGAGCCCCCTCCCTGTGCAATGCTTCCTTATACCGCCGGAACACTGCAATCATGTTTGATCGCAGTGTGCCGGCGGTTAATGTGCCAGGGGCAGTACCTGACCGCTCCTGGCACATAGTGCCGGATGTCAGCTGCGATAGTCAGCTGACACCAGGCCCCGATCGGCCACGCTCCCCCCGTGAGCGTGGCCGATCGCATATGACGTACTATCCCATCACAGGGAATTAAGTCCCAGGTCACCGTGACAAAATAGTACGTCATATGGGATTAAGGGGTTCATTTTTACTCTATATTTTAGTCAATTTGGGGGATTTGAATATGTAATTGTTTAATGATTTTAAAAAAATATGTATCACATGCTTTGGCATTGCCCAAAACTAAAACCTCTCTGGATACAAATATCTACCCTTATAGACAAAATTTATGGCAAATCACTTAATTTAACACCCCAAATAGCTTTGCTCTCCCTAGGCCTTCGAGGACCTTAATCCAGATAAAAGAAATATGATCATGCAAATATTACTGGTAGTAAAAAGCAGCATAGCTTTTCACTGGAAACATCATCTCCCTCCTTCATTTTCAGACATAATAGAAAAACTATCTCTCCATAGGACATATGAATTATCCTTCGCCTTAGCGAACAACCAACTAGTGAAATTTACAAATAAGTGGTCTCACTGGGACATTATATATCCCAACTTCCATCCTCAAAGATATAAATCCAATATACATACCTTAAAAATAGTTTGATAAAGTTTATTTTATTTTTGTACATTTCAGCTCACTTTTATTGTTTACTAGCTGAAGAGCCCGGCGTTGCCTGGGCATAGTAAATATCTGTGGTTAGTTATAGCACCTCACTTCTCTTATTTTCCCATCACGCCTCTCATTTTCCCCCTCACATCTTTCATTTTCTCCCTCACATCTCTCATTTTCTCCCTCACACACCTCTCATTCCCCCCTAACACTTGTCATTTCGACCTCACATCTGTCATTTTCCCTCACTCCTCTCATTTTGCACTCTCACCTTTTCATTTTCACTTCACACCTCTCATTTTCACCTCACACCTCTCATTTTCCCCTCAGTATATACATGTTTGTCATCTCCCTTATATATAGTATACACCTGTATGTCATCTCCTGTATATAGTATATACCTTTATGTCATCTCCCGTGTAAATAGTATATACCTGCTGTATGTCATCTCCTCCTGTATATTGTATATACCTATGTGTCATCTCCTCCTGCATATAGTATATACCTGTATGTCATCTCTTCTGTATAAAGTATATACCTATATGTCATCTCCTCCTATATATAGTATATACCTGTATGTCATTTCCTGTATATAGTATATACCTGTATGTCATCTCCCCTGTATATAGTATATACCTGCTGTATGTCATCTCCTCCTCTATATACCTATGTGTCATTTCCTCTTTTATATAGTAAAAACCTGTATGTCATCTCCTCCTGTATATAGTATATACCTGTATGTCATCTCTTCTGTATATACTGTACTATATACCTGTGTCATCTCCTCCTATATAGAGTATATACCTGTATGTCTTCTCCTGTATATAGTATATACCTGTATGTCATCTCCCCTGTATATAGTATATACCTGCTGTATGTCATCTCCTCCTCTATATACCTACAATATGTGTCATCTCCTCTTTTATATAGTATATACCTGTATGTCATCTCCTCCTGTATATAGTATATATGTGTGTCATCTCCTGTATATAGTATATACCTGTAAGTCATCTCCTGTATATAGTATATACCTGTGTGTCATCTGCTCCTGTATATAGTATATACCTGTGTCATCTCCTCCTGTATATAGTATGTACCTGTATGTCATCTCCTCCTGTATATAGTATATACCTGTGTGTCATCTCCTCCTGTATATAGTATATACCTGTGTGTTATCTCCCCTGTATATAGTATATATGTTTTTTGTCATCTGCCCTTGTAATGATTATAAGGGATAACTCAGGAGACTCTTTGCATGGAACAAGACAACTACAGGACACAGTTTAATAAGTGGTAAAGTCTATATTATCACACGGTGATTCAAACAGGTGCAGAGAGAAACTCAAGTCCACAACACTTGGTGTAAATATTAAACACAGCTTAACAGTCTATAGGAAACTTCAGAGGAAGATGCAATCACGCAGAAAATCTATGAAGCACAATTATTCTTGAGGATACTTGACACGAATAAGTCCTTGGTAGTCCAAACACAGATAGATATGCTTATAAGGCAGTTCAAATAATATCTTAGCACAACCAAGGAGGCCTGGGTAAAAGTCTCAGGTTTAAGCAGAGCAGCAACAGCTTACATGTCCAGCAAATGCAGATGGAAACAAACCCAAGCAGCCAGATGGAGGATTACTGGAAACCGATGTAAGCAGCAGAAACTCAGAGCTGAGTAGCAGGATCTCCACACAGGTTCACAGGAGCAGGTGCAGGTGCAAATCCAGGGAGTCATCAGGAGCTGGATGCAAGGCAGAATACTCTAGCACAGACTAAAGGCAGGGGTGGATATATATAGCAGGAAGACACAGTGCACATGAGACCAAAGACGCCATCTTGGAAAAGGGCAGTAATGCACAAAAGGTAATCAAAATGTCCTGACACCCCTGTATATAGTATATACCTGTGTGTCATCTCCTCCTGTATATAGTATATACCTGTGTCCTCTCCTCCTGTATATAGCATATACCTGTGTTTCATCTCCCCTGTATATGGTATATACCTGTGTGTCATCTCCCCTGTATATAGTATATACCTGTGTGTCATCTCCCCTGTATATAGTATTGTACCTGTATGTCATCTCCCCTGTATATTGTATATACCAGTGTGTCATCTCCTCCTGTATATAGTATATACCTGTGTCATCTCCCCTGTATTTAGTATATATCTGTATGTCATCTCATCCTGTATATAGTATATATCTGTGTGTTATCTCCCCTGTATATAGTATATATCTGTATGTCATCTCCTCCTGTATATGGTATATATCTGTATGTCATCTCCTGTATATAGTATATAACTGTGTGTCATCTCCCCTGTATATAGTATATATGTGTGTGTCATCTCCTCCTGTATATAGTATATACCTGTGTGTCATCTCCTCCTGTATATAGTATATACCTGAGTGTCATCTTTCCTGTATATAGTATATACCTGTGTGTCATCTCCCCTGTATATAGTTTATATCTGTGTGTCATCTCCTCCTGTATATAGTATACACCTGTGTCATCTCCTGTATATGGTATATACCTGTGTGTCATCCCCCCTGTATATAGTATATACCTGTGTGTCATCTCCCCTGTATATAGTATTGTACCTGTATGTCATCTCCTCCTGTATATAGTATATACCTGTATGTCATCTCTCCTGTATATGGTATATAACCTGTGTGTCATCTCCCCTGTATATAATATATATCTGTATGTCATCTCCCCTGTATATGGTATATATCTGTGTGTCATCTCCCCTGTATTTAGTATATATCTGTATGTCATGTCATCCTGTATATAGTATATACCTGTGTGTTATCTCCCCTGTATATAGTATATATCTGTATGTCATCTCCTCCTGTATATAATATATACCTGTGTGTCATCTCCTCCTGTATATAGTATATATCTGGATGTCATCTCCTCCTATATATAGTATATACCTGTGTCATCTCCCCTGTATTTAGTATATATCTGTATGTCATCTCATCCTGTATATAGTATATACCTGAGTGTCATCTTTCCTGTATATAGTATATACCTGTGTGTCATCTCCCCTGTATATAGTATATATCTGTATGTCATCTCCTCCTGTATATAATATATACCTGTGTGTCATCTCCTCCTGTATATAGTATATATCTGTATGTCATCTCCTGTATATAGTATATACCTGTGTGTCATCTCCCCTGTATATAGTATATATGTGTGTGTCATCTCCTCCTGTACATAGTATATACCTGTGTGTCATCTCCTCCTGTATATAGTATATACCTGAGTGTCATCTTTCCTGTATATAGTATATACCTGTGTGTCATCTCCCCTGTATATAGTATAGACCTGTATGTCATCTCTCCTGTATATGGTATATACCTGTGTGTCATCTCCCCTGTATATAGTATATATATGTATGTCATCTCCCCTGTATATAATATATACCTGTGTCATCTCTCCTGTATATGGTATATATCTGTATGTCATCTCCTCCTGTATATAGTATATACCTGTGTGTCATCTCCTCCTGTATGTAGTATATATCTGTATGTCATCTCCTGTATATAGTATATACCTGTGTGTCATCTCCCCTGTATATAGTATATATGTGTGTGTCATCTCCTCCTGTATATAGTATATACCTGTGTGTCATCTCCTCCTGTATATAGTATATACCTGAGTGTCATCTTTCCTGTATATAGTATATACCTGTATGTCATCTCCCCTGTATATAGTATATATCTGTGTGTCATCTCCTCCTGTATATAGTATATACCTGTGTCATCTCCTGTATATGGTATATACCTGTGTGTCATCTCCCCTCTATATATTATATACCTGTGTGTCATCTCTCCTGTATATGGTATATACCTGTGTGTCATCTCCCCTGTATATAGTATGTACCTGTATGTCATCTCCTCCTGTATATAGTATATACCTGTATGTCATCTCTCCTGTATATAGTATATACCTGTGTGTCACCACCCCTGTATATAGTATGTACCTGTATGTCATCTCCTCCTGTATTAGACTTCGTTCACACGTTATTTGCTTATTATTTTTACCTCAGTATTTGTAAGCTAAATTGGCAGCCTGATAAATCCCCAGCCAACAGGAATCCCTCCCCCCCTGGCAGTATATATTAGCTCACACATACACATAATAGACCGGTCATGTGACTGACAGCTGCCGTATTTCCTATATATATGTTGCTCTTGTAGTTTGTCTGCTTATTAATCAGATTTTAATTTTTGAAGGATGATACCAGACTTGTGTGTGTTTTAGGGCGAGTTTCATGTGTCAAGTTGTGTGTGTTGAGTTGCTTGTGGCGACATGCATGTAGCGACTTTTGTGAGATGAGTTTTGTGTGGCGACATGCGTGTAGCAACTTTTTGTGTGTCGAGTTGCATGTGACAGGTTAGTGTAGCAAGTTGTGTGCAGCAAATTTTGCGCATGGCGAGTTTTGCGCGTGGCGAGTTTTATGTGTGGTGCGTTTTGAGTATGTGCAAGTTTTGTGTGAGGCAACTTTTGCATGTGTTGCAACTTTTGTGCATGTGGCAATTTTTCCGCGTGTGCAAGTTTTGCGTGTGGCAAGTTTTCCATGAGGTGAGTTTTGCACGTGTGGTGAGTTTTGCGTGAGCCTAGTTTTGCATGTGGCGAGTTTTGCGCGTGGCGAGTTTTGAGCGACGACTTTTGTGTTTCGACTTTTATGTGACGAGGTTGGTGTATGTGTGGTGAAATGTGTGCTGAGGGTGGTATATGTGTTCAAGCATGTGGTAGTGTGTGGCGCATTTTGTGTGTGTGTTCATATCCCCGTGTGTGGTGAGTATCACATGTCGGGGCCCCACCTTAGCAACTGTACATTATATACTCTTTGGCGCCATCGCTCTCATTCTTTAAGTCCCCCTTGTTCACATCTGGCAGCTGTCAATTTGCCTCCAACACTTTTCCTTTCACTTTTTCCACATTATGTAGATAGGGGCAAAATTGTTTGGTGAATTGGAACGCGCGGGGTGAAAATTTTGCCTCACAACATAGCCTATGACGCTCTCGGGGTCCAGACGTGTGACTGTGCAAAATTTTGTGGCTGTAGCTACGACTGTGCAGATGTCAATCCCGGACATACACACACACATTCAGCTTTATATATTAGATCTCTAAAGTGATATAAAGCATTTAAAGCGCCTAAAATTGATAAAGAAACACAATAAAGCTTTACAAAGAATGATTATATGTCAAATATAATACTAAATATAAAAATATTATATGGTATGTTATATGTTACATAACGGCAAACAATGCCTATAAAAATGAATGAGACTTGTCTTGTTACTAAAATGAAAATATTGAATTGTACTTTTTCTATATCTTTAAAACAATATGATATGCTTAAAATTGTTAATGACACAATACAAAGACTTTAAGACAACCATTTTATGTTAAATGTCAATTATAATATGGAATATCACATGTTATATGTTACCTAATGGCAAACAATGCCTATAAACTTGAATCTTGTTATGTTGCTAAAATGAAAATAAAAACATTGGAAAAAAAAATATGTATAATAATTTGTGTAAATCTAGTCTTTCAAATATTAAAAAAAAATAATTAAAAAGCTAAATATATTTGGTTGTGTCGTGTACATCAAAAATTATACAGAGAAAATATTAAATTAATAAACCCAAAAAGTAAACTATGTGTAAAACACCATGCCTTTTTGTTCACTGAACGACCTCAAAAATGCAATAAAAAGCTATCACCATGCAGAATACACACCCATACACAATTTCAATGACAGGAAAATTAAATGGGTATGGGTCTCAGACATGACAATACAAATCTTTCCTCATCTGTCCTCATTCTAGGAATTTAGGACCTGAGAATTACGTCGCAGCTTGTGATTGGTCGCGTGGCGGTCACATGAGCGGCACGTGACCAATCAGAAGCCGTGACGTCATGGAAGGCCCTAAACGCGCTTATTTTAAGCAAAGAAGGCTGCCGGTTACCAGCGGTGATGTCCAGGGGCCTCCAGAGAGGTGAGTATATCAATATTTTTTATTTTAATTCTTTATTTTACACAGTAATATGGATCCCAGGGCCTGAAGGAGAGTTTCCTCTCCTTCAGACCCTGGGAACCATCAGGATACCTTCCGATACTTGGTGTCCCATTGACTTGTATTGGTATCGGGTATCGGTATCGGCGATATCCGATACTTTTCTGGTATCGGACGATACTATCCGATACCGATACTTTCAAGTATCGGACGGTATCGCTCAACACTAATTACAAGACATTTCCCCTTCAGGTCACCCACACATCTTCAATTGGATTCTGGTCTGGGCTTTGAATGGGCTATTTCAAACTGTGATTTTCTTCTGGGGAAGCCATTCTATTGTTGATATGGAAGTATGCTTAGGGTCTTTATTGTGAAAGGTGAAATTCTTCTTAGTCTTCAGCCTTTTATCAGATGCCTGAAGGTTTTGTAACAATATTGTAAATGTTCATAATTTTCTCTACCTTGATTAAAATCCAGTTCTATCTTCTGAAAAGTAACCCCAAAGCATAATGCTGCCTCCTCCATGTTTCACGGTGAGTATGGTGTGCTTTTGATATTTTTGACTTTGCATTAAACATACCCTTTGGCATTATCAACAAGAAATTCTAGAATAGTTTAATCAGACAAAAACACATTTTACCAAATGATTTAGGCACATTATGCAGGTTTTGGCAAAACATAGCTGGGTTTGGTTTGGATTTTTTTTGTAAGACAAGGCTTTCATCTTGTCACCTTACCCCACGCGCCAGAGATTTGAAGAATATTGGAGATTCTTGCCACATACAGTACACAACTACTTCCCAGGAATTCCTGCAGTGCCTTTAATGTTGCTCTAGGTCTCTTGGCAGCCTCCAAAAACATTTTTTTGTCTTTTCATCAACTTTTGAGGGCCATCTATATTTATCTGTACTCCAAAATGGGAACAAAAATTCCTAGTGCTTTGAAATTGTGAAAAAAGCACAATTCTGACATAGTTTTTTGGGAATTGCTTTTATGATGTCAATTTTGTGGTAAACATTACCATGCAATATGATTATCCTCATTAATATGATTATGATGATACCAAAAATGTCCAGTTTTTTATTATTTTAGTGGTGAAAAAAAAATCTGAAGTTTGCAAAAAAATAATTTTGGAGTTATGTTGCCATTTTTCGAGACCTGTAACATTTTTATTTTGGGTCTGATGGAGCTTGTTGATAGCTTATTTTTTGCAGGGAAAGGCCATGTTTTTATTCATACTATTTTTAAATAGATTTGATTTTTGGATTGCTTGTTACAGCATTTTTTGTGGATTTGTGGCAACCAAAAAGCGCAATTTTCGTGTTTTTGAATTTTTTCCGTTTACGATGTTTACTGAACAGGTTATTTGTTTTTATATTCTGATAGATCAGACTTTTATGAACGTTGCAACTTGAAATATGTGTATTTTTTAGTATCTTTATTTTCACTGGGAGGAGAAAGGGGAGTGATTTGAACTTAAATTTTATTTTTTTCATATATTTTTTACATTTCATTTTGCTGTTTACTTATTTAGTAAGGGAATTGAAGATGTGATCATCCCATCGTTTATGCTATATGCAGCAATTCCTCAGCATTAGCAGCAGGTTCTGGCTGTAATTCACAGCCATCGCCTGCGGGGCATGGGGCGGGCTTCCGACTTGCGTCGTATATATACGGCGTATGTCATGAAAGGGTTAAACCACCTCTAGATGACCGTCTTAGTGTTCCATGGTATATCTAATGACTTGGACATTTTTTGTCCTCTTCTCCTGACTGTGTTGTAAGCTGTTTATGGACCATGGCTTTTGCTGTAAAATGCAACTAAGAAAATGTCAGGAAATTCCTATGAGAACAGCTAATCTTTATATGGAGTTAATCAGAATTATTGTAAATAATGGCAGCTTTGTACTGACTAACATTTAACATGAGTTTAAATCTGACCGGCTTATTCTGAACACAACCACATCCCCAATTATAGAAGGGTGTTCCCACTGATGCAACCACATTATTTTAGTTTTGTTATTTTTTCCCACTAAAAATTATTACAGCTTCTTTCTCAATGGATTTTTAGAGATTATGGATGACAAGGTGAAAAGCTTCTGAACTATTTCTTCTTGGTATGATTTTGTTTTCTGACATGTTCCTGTCATTTCAACTGGAGTGTGTAACTTTATATATCCACTGTTTGTAACAAGTGATATGATGCATGGAATATATATATATATATATATATAGTATATAATGATGTGTTTTGTGTAAAATGACTTGTACACAGAAAATTCCATAAAGAATGAATAGCTCTTTCTAGAGAAAATCCGGTATTAAAAACTCTTCATTTCATTTTTAAAGAGAATCTTTGTTCATGTTTTTTTGCACATAAAACTTGGTAGTGAATGATAAAAGTCTAAAAAAGCCCCAGTGTCCATTGTGAAGAATTCTGTTCTTCTACTTTTCATTAAGATTGTGATATGTAAAAAAGATATTTCTAAAAATAAAAAATAAATTTAGGACAAAGCCCTGATTTCAACAATAGGTTATTTTCTAGTGAGAGATATAGAGGAAATATGTAAAATTAATCTAATATTAGGAAACTTTCCTGACTGGAGATGGGAGAAGATCTGCAAAGCTTTAGAGTCAGGGTAACACGGATTTCAGAGAATAATCTTAAATATTCACTCATGGCCTGTATATCCATATCCTACATAAAAGCACAAGGCTATAAGTGCGGATCCTTAAAGGTGCTGCTGTCCCTGTATTACGGAAAATTTGTTGTGGGCTCCTGATTTATTGTCTGCACACCATGGCAGCGGATGCATCTCTCTATCATTTCTACAGACATCCCTCAATCATTTTGAGTAGTTTCCATGAGATGCTTCATAGCTGCGAAACATTAAAGGGAATCTATCATGAAAACATTGTTATTCTGTGGTGTACTGTTACACGTACTAGTATCATACAGACCCGTATAAGATGCTTATTAAAAATGAATTCATTGTGACAGTATTGGAACCACAGAAGCGAACAATATGCATTTTTTATATGTTCTCGCTTTGAGACCAGGAATATTTTAAAAAGTAGATTTGTCTGTGTACTTGCAGCAAAATGAAACTCATAATACAGTAAATATAGTATTTTCTGAGGGAATTGCCATGTTTGAATGTGTCTATATGTGTAAATATTGTCATAGCTCATCTGGACCATAATTCCTTCTTTATGGTTACAGTGTGTACTTTCTATATGGTTGGTAAGTAGTGTTGAGCATTCCGATACCGCAAGTATCGGGTATCGGCCGATACTTGCGGGTATCGGAATTCCGATACCGAGATCCGATACTTTTGTGGTATCGGGTATCGGTATCGAAACAACATTAATGTAAAAATGTGTAAAAGAGAGAATTAAAATAAAAAATATTGCTATACTCACCTCTCCGACGCAGCCTGCACCTTACCGAGGGAAGCGGCAGCGTTCTTTGTTTAAAATTCGCGCTTTTCTTTCCTTTACGTGAAGTCCCGGCTTGTGATTGGTTGCGTCGCAGTCACATGGGCGACGCAACCAATCACAGCAAGCCGTGACGTAATTTCAGGTCCTTAAGGATTTTAAAATTACGTCCCGGCTTTGTGATTGGTTGCGTCGCAGTCACATGGGCGACGCAACCAATCACAGCAAGCCGTGACGTAATTTCAGGCCCTTAAGGATTTTAAAATTACGTCCCGGCTTTGTGATTGGTTGCGTCGCAGTCACATGGGCGACGCAACCAATCACAAGCCGTGACGTCACGGGAGGCTGGACACGCGCGCATTTTAAAATGCGCGCTTGTCCAGCCTCCCGTGACATCCCGGCTTGTGATTGGTTGCGTCGTGGTCAACCAATCACAAGCCGGGAGGCTGGACACGCGCGAATTTTAAAATGCGCGCGTGTCCAGCCTCCCGGCTTGTGATTGGTTGACCGCGACGCAACCAATCACAAGCCGGGACGTCACGGGAGGCTGGACAAGCGCGCATTTTAAAATGCGCGCGTGTCCAGCCTCCCGGCTTGTGATTGGTTGACCGCGATGCAACCAATCACAAGCCGGGACGTCACGGGAGGCTGGACAAGCGCGCATTTTAAAATGCGCGCGTGTCCAGCCTCCCGTGACGTCACGGCTTGTGATTGGTTGCGTTGCCCATGTGACTGCGACGCAACCAATCACAAAGCCGGGACGTAATTTTAAAATCCTTAAGGGCCTGAAATTACGTCACGGCTTGCTGTGATTGGTTGCGTCGCCCATGTGACTGCGACGCAACCAATCACAAAGCCGGGACTTCAAGTAAGGAAAGAAAAGCGCAAATTTTAAGCAAACAACGCTGCCGGTTCCCTCGGAGAGGTGAGTATAGCAATATTTTTTATTTTAATTCTTTCTTTTACACATTAATATGGTTCCCAGGGCCTGAAGGAGAGTTTCCTCTCCTTCAGACCCTGGGAACCATCAGGAATACCGTCCGATACTTGAGTCCCATTGACTTGTATTGGTATCGGGTATCGGTATCGGATTGGATCCGATACTTTGCCGGTATCGGCCGATACTTTCCGATACCGATACTTTCAAGTATCGGACGGTATCGCTCAACACTATTGGTAAGGAAATGATTATGTTTAGACAGATCCACACCTTAAGGTAACAATGTTCGATTAGCCATAAACCCCCTTTTACGTGTTACATCGGATCAAGGACACTAGAACTATGTTTAGCCTAGCAGGGATATCATACATGTAGCACAATGTAATGGAATCCCAGTGGTAATGTATAAGGGAAGGGCAGAATCAACCACTATCCTGGGATATTTTTAGCTACATTGCTATTGAGTATTCCTACTGCCATACATCACATTGTCCTTTTTCACCTGCATCATCCTTTTCCTTGGTTTTCCAGAGGCCTGCTTTTCAAAGCCGTCTGTAGTCAATACATGAAGTCAATCAATACAAGGTAACTCGCCATGTGATGTCCCTGATACAAATTACTAGAGTAAACATTATAAGACACAGTTTATCTCTGTATAGGCACCATCTTATTCATGAGAAATTAAAGTGGTATATTCAAATATGGAAGTTATCCCCTATCCATTGCCTAGAGGATTTCATCCCAATAGCTAGGGACCGACCACTGGGACCCACTGATTCCGAGGAATGGAGCGGTGTTCAGTCATGTCCACTTCCATTCTATTCATTCATAATGTGACCATTGAAGGTAGCTAATGGCTGTGATTGGCTGGTCTTGAGCACTTCCATAAGAATGAGTGGAACAGCAATGCGCATGATCAGTCTCTGCTTCATATCCCAGCTCTCTTCAGAGTCCTGATTCTCGGGATTTGGTTCTCCAAACTTGAGGATTCCCCACTAAGCCTTGTATCGGAGGTATTCTCTGCACTGTGACATTACTGATGATACAACAGGTGCAAAGTATATGGTTTTGAAGTTCCTTTTTTCTTTTTATGAGAGGCTTTCACAGAAACTAATGATTACAAAGTTTGCAATTAATTCCGACTTTGGATGCTAGTGTTTGATCCTTCTTGAGTGACTTTTCAAGGTTATAGAGTGCTGACATGCTGATTTTAAATGCTGTCTTTCAGTTTTATGAAGAAAAACTTAACAGAGTATTGTCATGTCGGACGCTGTTCAGACCAGGTCGTTCGACAGACAGCAGTAATTCCGCTTTTGACCACTATGTGCTCATTGGCGTCGGCTAGATTTTATCTAGCTGTTCCGGGGTTAATTTACCTAATCCTTGGATTGGAAGCTGGGCCATGCCCACTGCCTTTAAATAGTTCTCCTGGACATTGGGCGTCGCCGATTATAGCTTCTCTCTTGTGTGTTGTTATCTCGGTCTGTAGTGGTGAGCTGGTAGTTGGAGATTCGTTGCTGGTGGTGTATTTTCCTTTGTCTTATTTACTGCTTCCTATATTTGTATTTATTTTGCCCTGCACATTTATAGTGTAATCCTGAGTGACTGCGGCGTGGTGTATATTTTCCATTATCCTTGTTTGTGCTAACTGTGGGTATTGGTGTATTACCTCTTCACTGGGTGGTGGGCGGAGGTTTCAGCCTAGGGTTGAAACAGGAGACGGGGTGAGGTTCGAGGCCTGGACATGCACACCATCAGTGTAAACTCCAGGTAGAGGGTCAGACAGGATTTCCCTAGTCTGAGGGAAATTGCAGGGGCCCGGGTTATTAGCTCTTGCCCACCTAGTCTTCCCGTGACATTATAATCGGACCAACAACAACAAAAAAGAAGGGGGTTTCCTTTTTTTTTTGTTTTGTCATGGATCCCATGACTTCCATAACCCACCAGTTGGAGGCGCTGTCCCTATAGGTCACTGAGTTGAGGGGGGCAGTACAGCAACAGGGACTAGCAGTATCTCATGTGCAAGCTGGAGCGACAGGTAGAGTTGCTGAGCCTAAATTTCCTTTGCCTGAAAAATTTGCTGGGGAACGCAGTAAATTTGTTTCTTTTTGTGAAGCTTGCAAACTATATTTCTGTATGTGCCCGATCTCCTCGGGTAATGAGGCTCAGCATGTGGGCCTGGTGTTGTCATTGTTAAGCGGGGATCCCCAAGCATGGGCGTTTTCTTTGCCATCTAATTCTGCTGCATTTGACTCTGTGGAGAGTTTTTTTTCCTCTCTTGGAAAAATTTGCGATGAACCTGACAGAATGGCTCTAGCAGAATCTAAGATACGCACTATTCGCCAGGGGGAGCGAGTTGCAGAGAATTACTGTTCTGAATTTCGTCGCTGGGCAATCGATACATTGGAATGATCCAGCATTGCGGAGTCAGTTTATACATGGGATTTCTGGAAGGGTTAAAAAAGCCCTTCTGATGTACAAGACTCCTGCTTCTCTAGATTCCGCTATGAGTCTGGTTGTCCGCATTGATCGCTGTTTGCGTCAGGGGGAGCATGAGACACCGCCTGTGGGAGAGGGTTTAGGATCACGTGAGGTTGCTGCAGGTGAGCCCACGGAGCCTATGCAAATCGCAGGGGTGTCACATGTGAAGCGTCGAGCCCCTGAGCTCAGGAAGCAGGGAGCCTTCTAAGCTCAGAGGGTGTGGAGGAGACCAATCTGAGCTTATGTATATCCTCCATGGTGGTTTCTCAATGCATGCTCCCTGCTAAGGTTTTATCGCTGGCAGTGAGCTGCCAATTACTGTTTTTGTGGATAGTGGTTCAGCCACAAATCTCATTGATGAGGAGTTTGCGCGCACAGCAGGTTTTAGGATTGAAAAGCTTCCTCATCCTATCCACGTGGTCACCATCAATGCTGCTCCTCTCTCTCAGGGGGAGATTACTGAATTTGTGGCCGAGGTGAAACTCCACATTGGGGTTCTACATTCCGAGCGGGTTTCATGTAAGGTGCTCAGGAATCTTCCTGCTCAGGTGGTTTTGGGTTTTCCTTGGTTGTCTATGCACAACCCGGTAATTGACTGGAAAACTCAGGACATAATTCAGTGGAGCGAGTTCTGCCAGGAGAACTGCCTGGCCACATGTGTGTCTGCTGTGACTTCAAGCGTTCCGGAGTCACTTCTGGATTTTGTGGATGTGTTCTCTGAGAAGGGTTGTTCAGAGTTGCCGCCACATCATCCCTATGACTGTTCTATCAGGTTTAAACCAGGGGCCAAATTGCCTAAAGCAAGGATGTTTAACATCTCCGGTCCGGAGAGACAAGCGTTAAAAGATTACATTGCTGAAAGTTTGAGCAAAGGGCACATCAGGCCGTCATCCTCGCCTGTGGCAGCAGGGTTCTTCTTCGTGAAGAAGAAAGATGGCGGATTATGCCCGTGTTTGGATTTCAGGGAGTTGAACCAGATTACGGTTCGTGATCCATACCCTATGCCAGTGATACCAGATTTGTTTAACCAGGTGGCAGGTGCTAAGTAGTTTGCCAAGCTTGACCTCAGGGGGGCGTACAACCTCATAAGAGTCCGTCTAGGTGATGAGTGGAAGATGGCTTTTAATACCCCTGAGGGTCATTTTGAAAATTTGGTGATGCCATTTGGGTTGACTAACGCACCTGCAGTGTTCCAACATTTCATTACAATGAAACCCTGCAAAGTGCCCTGGATGAAGCTGCTCCTCCTATACATAGAACAACTCGACACAGACGGCGATAACCGTGGCACAAGCTGCAAACACGTTTCCTGCAGTGGTGCTCCAGGTGCGCCGAACGTCTGTGGAGAAAATCTAATCTACCCGAAGATTTCATCCATTATAAATTCATGCTAAAAACATACAACTCTGCCCTTCACCTCTCCAAACAAACCTATTTCAACACCCTCATCACCTCACTGTCCAATAACCCTAAATGTCTCTTCGACACTTTCCAGTCCCTGCTCAACCCAAGAGAGCAGGCCCCAACCACAGATCTCCGCGCTGACGATCTGGCCAATTACTTCAAAGAAAAAATTGACCACATTCGCCAGGAAATCATCTCCCAATCTCTTCATACCAGGCACTGTCCTCCCTCCCCCACTGCATCTAGTTCACTCTCTGACTTTGAACCAGTTACAGAAGAAGAAGTAAGCAGGCTCCTTGCATCTTCTCGCCCGACCACTTGCACCAGTGACCCCATTCCGTCACATCTCCTCCAGTCCCTTTCCCCAGCTGTCACCTCTCACATAACAAAAATATTCAACCTTTCCCTCACTTCCGGTATTTTTCCCTCCTCATTTAAGCATGCCATCATACATCCATTACTTAAAAAACCCTCCCTCGACCAAAACTGTGCCGCTAATTATAGACCTGTCTCTAATCTTCCCTTCATCTCTAAACTCCTGGAACGCCTGGTCCACTCCCGTCTTACCCGCTATCTCTCAGATAACTCTCTTCTTGACCCTCTTCAATCTGGCTTCCGCTCTTTACACTCTACTGAAACTGCCCTCACTAAAGTCTCTAATGATCTACTAACAGCTAAATCTAATGGTCACTACTCCATGCTAATTCTCTTGGATCTTTCCGCAGCATTCGACACTGTGCATCATCAGCTCCTCCTCACTATGCTCCGCTCCATCGGCATCAAGGACACCGTTCTCCTCCTATCTCTCTGACCGATCCTTCACTGTATCCTTTGCTGGTTCCTCCTCCTCTCACCTTCCCCTTACTGTTGGGGTTCCTCAAGGATCAGTCCTAGGCCCCCTCCTCTTCTCTTTGTATACTGCCCCTATTAGACAAACAATCAGTAGATTTGGTTTCCAGTACCATCTCTATGCTGACGACACCCAATTATACACCTCTTCTCCTGCTTTCACTCCGACCTTCTTAGAAAACACCAGTGATTGTCTTACCGCTGTCTTTAACATCATGTCCTCCCTCTATCTGAAACTGAACCTGTCAAAAACTGAACTCCTCGTGTTCTCTCCCTCTACTAACCTACCTTTGCCTGACATTGCCATCTCCATGTGCGGTTCCACCATTACTCCCAAGCAACATGCCCACTGCCTTGGGGTCATCCTTGATTCCGAGCTTTCATTCACCCCCCACATCCGATCATTGGCTCGCTCTTCTTATCTGCATCTCAAAAATATTTCTAGAATTCGCCCTTTTCTTACTTTCGACTCTGCAAAAACTCTTACTGTCTCACTTATTCATTCTTGTCTGGACTATTGTAACGCTCTACTAATCGGCCTCCCTCTTGCCAAACTCTCCCCGCTCCAATCTGTCCTGAATGCTGCTGCCAGGATCATATTCCTCACCAACCGTTACACCGATGCCTCTGCCTTGTGCCAGTCATTACACTGGCTACCCATCCACTCCAGAATCCAGTACAAAACTACTACCCTCATCCACAAAGCACTCCATGGCTCAGCACCACCCTACATCTCCTCTCTGGTCTCAGTCTACCACCCTACCCGTGCCCTCCGCTCCGCTGATGACCTCATGTTAGCGTCCTCAATAATCAGAACCTCCCATTCCCGTCTCCAAGACTTTACACGTGCTGCGCCGATTCTTTGGAATGCACTACCTAGGTTAATACGATTAATCCCCAATCCCCACAGTTTTAAGCGTGCCCTAAAAACGCATTTGTTCAGGCTGGCCTACCGCCTCAACGCATTAACCTAACTATCCCTGTGTGGCCTAATAAAAAAAAACAAAAAAACATAATGAGGTTCCTCGCATCATGTTCTCATACACTCTATGCAGTCAATAGCCACTGTGTCTGTACTGCTACATACTTAGGCTGTTAACTGGTTCATGCAGCTTTACATGAACACCTGAGCCTTACACTATGGCTGGTCCAAATAACTAAAGCAATTGTTACCATCCACCTCTCGTGTCTCCCCTTTTCCTCATAGTTTGTAAGCTTGCGAGCAGCAGGGCCCTCATTCCTCCTGGTATCTGTTTTGAACTGTGATTTCTGTTATGCTGTAATGTCTATTGTCTGTACAAGTCCCCTCTATAAGTTGTAAAGCGCTGCGGAATATGTTGGCGCTATATAAATAATATTATTATTATTATTATTATTATTAATGATGTGTTCTCGCATGTTTTGGGGAAATTCGTTATCGTGTACCTAGGTGACATTCTCATATATTCTTGCGACCGTGATGCTCATTTAGATCATGTCAGGCAGGTGTTACAGCTTCTCAGAGAGAATAAGCTGTATGCTAAACTTGAGAAATGTGTATTTTCTGTTCAAGAGTTGCCTTTCTTGGGTTATATTGTGTCTGCTTCTGGTTTTAAAATGGACGCCACTAAGGTGCAAGTGGTGCTACATTGGGAACGTCCTGATAACCTGAAAGCTCTTCAGCGGTTCCTTGGGTTTTCTAACTACTATAGGAAATTTATCAAGGATTTTTCCATCATTGCTAAACCGCTAACTGACATGACTAAAAAGGGTACCAATTTCTCCGTTTGGCCTGAGGCTGCTGTGCGCGCATTTGAATTTCTTAAGAACAGTTTTGTTTCAGCCCCCATTCTTGTGCAGACAGATGTATCAAAACCTTTTGTTGTGGAAGTCGATGCGTCTGAGGTTAGTGTGGGGGTGGTACTATCTCAAGGCTCATCTTTGAGTGGTTTGCGGCCGTGCGCCTATTTCTCCAAGAAACTGTCGTCCGCCGAACGTAACTACGATATCGGCAACAGGGAGTTGTTGGCAATTAAGTTGGCCTTTGAGGAATGGTGACACTTCTTGGAGGGGTCGGTACATCAGGTTACTGTTATTACCGATCATAAGAATCTGCTGTATTTGGAGTCAGCCAAGCGTCTGTCCCCCAGGCAGGCTCGCTGGGCATTGTTTTTCACGGTGTTCAATTTTGTTGTCACTTACAGACCGGGGTCTAAAAACACTAAGGCGGATGCTCTGTCCAGGTGTTTTCCGGGGGGAGAACCTCGGGAGGATCCAGTACCCATCCTCCAAAAGGGTGTTGTGGTTTCGGCTCTCACTACCGAGGTTGAGGCTGAGATTGCCGAGGCTCAGGAGGAGGTACCATCTGAGCTTCCCATCAACAAATCTTTTGTACCGCTTCATCTCCGCTTAAAGGTTTTGGCGGAGCATCATGATGCTGTCCTGGCTGGCCACCCAGGGGTTAGAGGTACCTTGGAGTTGGTGTCACGTAGGTTTTGGTGGCCCAAGATCCGACAGGACGTGGTCTCATACGTGTCAGCTTGTACCACGTGCGCTAGGGCTAAGATGCCCCGCTCCCGTCCTGTTGGCACACTACTTCCTCTTGAGGTACCTAGTAAGCCATGGACGGAAATCTCCATGGATTTCATCACTGATTTGCCCTCATCAGCTGGGAACATGGTCATCTTGGTGATTGTTAATCGGTTTTCAAAAATGTCACACTTTGTGTCTTTGCCTTCGTTGCCTAAAGCTAAGACTCTGGCTCAGGTATTTGTGCAGGAGGTGGTCAGACTTCATGGGGTTCCGTCTGACATCGTGTCTGATAGGGGGTCTCAGTTTGTGGCAAAATTTTGGAAAGCATTTTGCTCACGGCTGGGGATCAAGTTGTCTCATTCTTCGGCGTTTCATCTCAGTC
This sequence comes from Ranitomeya variabilis, assembly GCF_051348905.1. Taxonomy (NCBI): domain Eukaryota; kingdom Metazoa; phylum Chordata; class Amphibia; order Anura; family Dendrobatidae; genus Ranitomeya; species Ranitomeya variabilis. Next base: position 578,119,769 of record NC_135236.1, read on the forward strand.
AAATGGTCAGACTGAGCGTATGAACCAAAATTTGGAACAGTACCTACGCTGCTTTGTCTCTGATAACCAGGAGGAGTGGTCTACCTTTCTTCCTTTGGCTGAGTTTGCCATCAATAATCACCGCCAGGAGTCGTCTGGGGAGTCTCCGTTTTTTTGTGTTTACGGGCTACATCCTCAATTTTGTACTTTGAGTCAGAGGGGCTCTTCCGGCGTTCCGGAGGCGGACCAGTTAGGAGCACAATTGTCATCAGTCTGGAGGAGAGTTAAACAGCGCCTGTTGAGTGTGGGTGCTAGGTACAAATGTGTGGCTGACAGTAGCCGTGTGCCAGGTCCGGACCTGAGTGTGGATGATTGGGTGTGGTTATCCACAAAAAACATAAGACTCAAAATACTGGCCCTTAAATTGGGTCCACGGTTTATTGGTCCATTTAGGGTCACCGCCGTCATTAACCCAGTAACGTACCGATTGGAGCTCCCTACGGTGTATAAGATACACAACGTGTTCCACAAGTCTTTTCTAAAGAAGGGGGTGGGTTCTGTGGACGCGGCGCCTATGCCAGCTCCAGTCTTGGTGGATGGTAATTTGGAATTTGAAGTCTCCAAGGTGGTTGACTCTCGTGTAGTGCACCGCACTTTACAGTACTTGGTGCACTGGCGTGGTTATGGGCCTGAGGAGAGGTCCTGGGTACCAGCCTCGGACATTCATGCGGATCGGCTGGTCAGGTTTTTTCATCGTCGCCATCCAGACAGGCCGGGTCCTGTAAGCCATGAGGGCCCTGGGGTCCCTCGTAGAAGGCGGGGTACTGTCATGTTGGACGCTGTTCAGACCAGGTCGTTCGACAGACAGCGGTAATTCCGCTTTTGACCACTATGTGCTCATTGGCATCGGCTAGATTTTATCTAGCTGTTCCGGGGTTAATTTTCCTGATGCTCGGATTGGAAGCTGGGCCATGCCCATTGCCTTTAAATAGTTCTCCTGGACATTGGGCGTCGCCGATTATAGCTTCTGTCTTGTGCGTTGTTATCTCGGTCTGGAGTGGTGAGCTGGTAGTTGGAGATTCATTGCTGGTGGTGTATTTTCCTATGTCTTATTTACTCCTTCCTATATTTGTATTTATTTTGCCCTGCACATTTATAGTGTAATCCTGAGTGACTGCGGCGTGGTGTATATTTTCCGTTATCCTTGTCTGTGCTAACTGTGGGTATTGGTGTATTACCTCTTCACTGGGTGGTGGGCGGAGGTTTCAGCCTAGGGTTGAAACAGGAGACAGGGTGAGGTTCGAGGCCTGGACATGCACACCATCAGTGTAAACTCCAGGTAGAGGGTCAGACAGGATTTCCCTAGTCTGAGGGAAATTGCAGGGGCCCGGGTTATTAGCTCTTGCCCACCTAGTCTCCCCGTGACAAGTATTTGTTTTATTAGCCCTCGTCTATAAAAAATCTTTTTTCATGAGAAAAATGTTATACAATTTAATACAAACTGATGTGTAGAGATAGAAGTAACATATATTTTAAAATATCATATCATAAGCCGGTCATAGGTATACATCCAAGAAATCAATGATGTTATCAGTACCAATTATTCTTATTTTTAATTGATACATTACTTATTTGGAACTGTCATATTGATTTGCCACAAAGTTACTCCTCTATTTTGCAGTGTAGCAAGCAGGACTGATGAGAGCAGCTCAATCAGGAGCTGAGAGGGAGGGGAGGGTGGTGAGCAGCTAACTGCTGTTTAGAAATTAATGTGCTTGAGATAGGTTGTTGAGGTCTTAGGAGTTAACCACTCTCCTGAAATGTAACTATTGCACATGATGGCCAATCTCATTGCCAACAAGCTGTCCACTATGAAGAATATAGCTCTCACACGTTGAAAATGACAGCAAATAGAAAAATTAGATCAATTGCAAACATGCTTGTTTGAATGGTATGCAACTAACTAAAGCAATTAAATAACATGCGAATATCCCTGTAAGAAAAACATTGTGTGAAAAACAAATTTAGAACTCAGGGCATGCAATTCCCCCCTCGATCTGGAGACTAGTAGAAAGGAGTTTACAGTTTTCATTAATAACATATGCCGTACTACCTAAGGTTTACAGCCATTTCTACACAAAAAGTAGTAAGTAGCAATGCTATTTACAGATTGATGTAAATCAATAGCTCTGGCATAGTATTGCACCGTATTATCAGACTTTAATATGTCCTCTATAAGGACAAGAAATTGAAGCTTTGTGTAGTCTCTAACTAGTTTGGGGTTTCTCTGTCTTGATGAACTGTAATTGCCAATTACACCAAGATTGTCAACTATTAATAGGCAAGTGAGTATTTTGTCCGTATCATCATTTTTATGCATATTTCCAACTCCAAGCTGTATAAACTTGAATGCTGATTGGGTGAAGCAGATCAGGTGATGTGTATTTGTGTAATGAGGAGGGTGCGGCCTAAGGATACAATACCCTTTATCAAGCTCTGCAGAATTATTAGACAGCTTGTTTTCCTCAGACAAAATGGGCTAAGAAAAGATTTATATGACTCTGAAAAAGTCAAAAATTGTCTCAGAGGAATGCAGCACTCTTGACATTGATAAAATATTGGGGCATTATCACAGAATCATCAAAAAATTTGTTGCAAATAGTGAACAGGGTGGTATAAAGTGTGTTGAGAAAAAAAAGGTACATTAATTGCCAAAGATTTGAGAAGAATCAAAACGTGAAGTGACCAGGAACTCGTTATTCCCTAGTGCTGTCTTATGCCAGGACTAGTGTTGAGCATTCCGATACCGCAAGTATCGGGTATCGGCCGATATTTGCTGTATCGGAATTCCGATACCGAGATCCGATACTTTTGTGGTATCAGGTATCGGTATCGAAACAACATTAATGTGTAAAATAAAGAATTAAAATAAAAAATATTGCTATACTCACCTCTCTGATGCAGCCTGGACTTCAGCGAGGGAACCGGCAGCGTTGTTTGCTTAAAATTCGCGCTTTAACTTCCTTACTTGAAGTCCCGGCTTGTGATTGGTCGCGCGCCGCCCATGTGACCGCGACGCGACCAATCACAGCAAGCCGTGACGTAATTTTAAAATGCGCGCGTCTCCTGCCTCCCGTGACGTCACGGCTTGTGATTGGTCGCGTCGCCCATGTGACCGCGACGCGAACAATCACAACGCCGGAACGTAATTTTAAAATCCTGAAGGACCTAAAATTACGTCACGGCTTGCTGTGATTGGTCGCGTCGCGGTCACATGGGCGACGCGACCAATCACAAGCCGTGACGTCACGGGAGGCAGGACATGCGCGCATTTTAAAATGCGCGCGTCTCCTGCCTCCCATGACGTCACGGCTTGTGATTGGTCGCGTCGCCTATGTGACCGCGACGCAACCAATCACAACGCCGGAACGTAATTCTAAAATCCTGAAGGACCTAAAATTACGTCACGGCTTGCTGTGATTGGTCGCGTCGCGGTCACATGGGCGGCGCGCGACCAATCACAAGCCGGGACTTCAAGTAAGGAAGTTAAAGCGCAAATTTTAAGCAAACAACGCTGCCGGTTCCCTCGCTGAAGTCCAGGCTGCGTCGGAGAGGTGAGTATAGCAATATTTTTTATTTTAATTCTTTATTTTACACATTAATATGGTTCCCAGGGCCTGAAGGAGAGTTTCCTCTCCTTCAGACCCTGGGAACCATCAGGAATACCATCCGATACATGAGTCCCATTGACTTGTATTGGTATCGGGTATCGGTATCGGATTAGATCCGATACTTTGCCGGTATCGGCCGATACTTTCCGATACCGATACTTTCAAGTATCGGACGGTATCGCTCAACACTAGCCAGGACTCAACTTACCTGGAGTACCCAGATGTACAATGTGTTCAGTGCTCAGAGACATGGCCAAGGTAAGGAAGGCTGAAAACTATCTACCACTGAATCAGACACATACTTTGAAATGTCAAGGTGAGGCCAATAATGATCAGAATATAGATTTTGCAAAGGTTTTATAGATCGATGAGATGTCAATGCGTCTTGATGGACCACATAAATGGGCCCTTGACTGGTTCAGCAATGGGCACATACCTTTACTTCAACTCAGATGTCAGCAAGGTGGAGGTTGGGTACTATTATAGAATGGCATTATCAAAGATGAGCTAGTTGGATGGACTCCCAAAGCTACTGCCAATTTTAAGAAGACCCTTTCTTTAAGCTGTTGTATATGAAAAAAATCTGCATCTTTCAAGAAGTACATTGAAGTACTTGACATTTTGGCTAGCCATAAAGATGAAAGAATAGTGACATGGCCCCCTACCTCACTTGACCTAAACCCTAATGAGAACTTGTGAGCCCTTCTTACTTGGGATATTTACGATGAAGAAAAACAGTATACTTCTCTGAACAATGTCTGGGAGGCTGTGTTTGGTGTTGCTTAAATTATTATTATTATTATTATTTATTGTTATAGCGCCATTTATTCCATGGCGCTTTACATGTGAGGAGGGGTATACATAATAAAAACAAGTACAATAATCTTAAACAATACAAGTCACAGCTGGTAAAGGAGGAGAGAGGACCCTGCCCGCGAAGGCTTACAATCTACAAAGGGATGGGTGAGAATACAGTAGGTGAGGATAGAGCTGGTCATGCAGCGGTTTGGTTGATCGGTGGTTACTGCAGGTTGTAGGCTTGTTGGAAGAGGTGGGTCTTCAGGTTCTTTTTGAAGATTTCGATGGTAGGCGAGAATCTGATGTGTTGTGGTAGAGGGTTCCAGAGTAGGGGTGATACGCGAGAGAAATCTTGTATACGATTGTGGGAAGAGGAGATAAGAGGGGAGTAGAGAAGGAGATCTTGTGAGGATCGGAGGTTGCGTGTCGGTAAGTACCGGGAGACGAGGTCACAGATGTATGGAGGAGACAGGTTGTGGATGGCTTTGTACATCACGGTTAGGGTTTTGTAGTGGAGTCTCTGGGCAATGGGGAGCCAGTGAAGGGATTGACAGAGGGGAGAAGCCGGGGAATAGCGGGGGGACAGGTGGATTAGTCGGGCAGCAGAGTTTAGAATAGATTGGAGGGGTGCAAGAGTGTTCGAGGGGAGGCCACAGAGCAGGAGGTTGCAGTAGTCAAGGCGAGAGATAATGAGGGCATGGACTAGAGTTTTTTCAGATTCTTGGTTGAGGAATGAACGGATTCGTGAAATATCTTTGAGATGAAGTCGGCAGGAAGTGTTAAGGGCTTGGATATGTGGTTTGAAGGAGAGATCAGCATCAAGGATTACCCCGAGGCAGCGAGCTTGTGGGACTGGGGAGAGTGGGCAGCCATTTACTGTAATGGCTAGGTTCGTTGGGGGGTTGCGTGAGATGGGGGAAAGATGATGAATTCTGTTTTGTCCATGTTAAGTTTCAGAAATCTAGTGGAGAAGAAGGATGAAATAGTGGACAGACATTGAGGGATTCTGGTTAGTAGGGAGGTGATATCTGGTCCAGAGATGTAGATCTGTGTGTCATCAGCATAGAGGTGATACTGAAAGCCATGAGATTTTATGAGCTGTCCCAGGCCTATGGTGTAAATGGAGAAGAGCAGGGGCCCAAGGACTGAACCTTGTGGGACTCCGACAGATAGGGTGTGAGGTGAGGAGGTGGTGTGTGAGTGGGAGACGCTGAATGTCCGGTCTGTTAGGTATGATGAGATCCAGGATAGGGCCAAGTCTGTGATGCCAAGGGATGAGAGGGTCTGTAATAATAGGGAATGGTCTACTGTGTCAAAGGCAGCCGACAGGTCGAGGAGGAGGAAGACATAGTAGTGTCGCTTGCTCTTGGCGGTTAAGAGGTCTTTGGTGACCTTAGTTAGGGCAGTTTCAGTGGAATGGTGTGACCTGAAGCCAGATTGTAAGCAGTCAAAAAGGGAGCAAGAAGAGAGATGGGAGGACAGTTCAAGGTAAACGTGTTGTTCCAGTAGTTTGGAGGCATAAGGGAGAAGTGATATAGGGTGATAGCTAGATACAGAGGATGGGTCAAGAGAGGGCTTTTTGAGGATAAGTGTGATGGAGGCATGTTTAAAGCTTGAGGGGAAAACACCAGTTGTCAGTGATAGGTTGAAGAGATGGGTTAGGGTTGGGATGAAGACTGTGGTGAGGTTGGGATGAGGTGGGATGGAAGCGGGTCAAGTGCACAGGTGGTGAGATGTGATTTTGAGAGTAAAGTGGAGAGCTGATCTTCTGTAATGGTGGAGAAGTTGGTTTTGGAGGTGGAGGGCTGGGAAGTCGGGAGGAAGGGCTCTGGGGGTTGTTGACCAAAACTGTCTCTGATGCTATCAATCTTCTGCTTGAAAAATGAGGCAAAGTCTTCAGCTGAGATAAGTGGGGAGGGAGGAGGTGCTGGGGGATGGAGGAGAGAATTGAAGGCGTTGAATAAGTGTTTAGGGTTGTGAGACAGGGAGGATGAGATGAGAGATGAGAAGTAGGTTTGTTTAGCTGTGGCGAGTGTGGTCTTGAAAGTAGTGAGGGACTGTTTGAATACGACGAAGTGCTCGTTGGAGTGGGATCTTTTCCATCTGCGCTCAGCAGCCCTGAAAGCTTGCCTCAGTTCTTTGGTCAGGCTGGTGTGCCAGGGCTGTCTGTTGATTTTGCGAGTTATGGTATGTGTAAGTGGGGCAGCAGATTCCAAAGCTACAGCTATTGTGGTGTTATATAGAGCGGCATCGTCATCCGCATTCTGTATGGAACTTATGTCTGTGAGAGGGAGGAGGGATTCAGAGAATGAATGTAGGTCAAGATGTTTAAGATTTCTGCGAGGGTGTGAAAGTTTGTGATGTGGGGATTGTAGACATGGAGTGGAGAGGGAAGAGAATGTGAGAAGGTTGTGGTCAGAGAGTGGAAGAGGTGATCAAACTCTGATCAGAGTGTCATTTGCATAATTGTCCTGATTCTCTGAATGAGAGAATCTATGACCATCTGGACAAGCCCTTACAGATGAAATTAAGTAATTGAGATGGGAAAGTTTACTTTTTTTCATTTGTTCAGTTGTATAATAATTCTGCACATTAATAGCTGCTCAATAATTCTGCACACACCGATATTCTCCTAAGAAAGATAAAACCTCACTTTTACTTTCTTATATTTTCAGGTTTATTAATCTTTTGGACTGAACTACCAAACTGTAGAAGTTCAATATTAAAATCAATCATCAAAAATACACATTTCTTAATTTTTATGCACATAGTGTAAAGCAGAAGTGATTTGGGCCAGGGGCGGGCATATCATTGGTGCAACCTGTGTCGCTGCTTAGGGGCCCAAGAGGTAATGGGGCCCATTTCTACCTCCAAAGCAGGTTCTATTTTACATTTTTAGTGGCTCTTGGGCTGCAAAGGGCCCAAATATTGTTCTTGCACATGGACGCTTTTCTATCTGTGTTTGCCAGTGATTTGGGTAGTAGTACATAAAATAACGTAACATAGTTTTTAAGGTTGAAGGAAGACTTTAAGTCCATCTAGTTCAACACATATCCCAAACTGACTTGCACTAACATGTTGTTCCAGAGGAAGGCAAAAAAAATGAAACTGGAGGAAAGTTCAGATTCTTTTTTACTGCCCGACCACAGTCGGCAGAATACAGTGGTTATTGCAGTGGTAACCACATTTCTTGGTTCAGTGTGAATTATGTGCTGCTTGTGTATGTCCAGGTTGCATGACAGATTACAAAGACAGTAAAGTTGTATGAGTTACCACTTTTATGGCTTATATTTATTATAAGTACCTGATCTTTGGGACTCCCATTGATGACAAAAAAGGAGATACTGCTCTCAGGAGATATGCAATAGACATTTTTTTAAATTAGAGTACCCCTTAAAAGCACTCTTTCTTATCGTAGGTCATGACCAAGGTAATCAGCATCTTGTACTTTAGTAGTGAAGTGCTTACATCAAGTGTAATTTGTCTTTTCAGGACAGCAAAGTCTTAATTGCTTAAGGCGCCATCCACTGAACAACGTGTTAAGATATTCTTTTGGTATACAGAGCTGGAATTACTAAAATGACTGATTCTTTGACTATCATGCTAATAAGGTCTTTTGTCTGTCCACACTATGGCATATAATTTTATGCGACAGGTTTATATGAAATACGGTTTGCTGTGAAGTAGATTGTTACATTATACAACAGTTCATCTGGAAATACAAGGAAGAAATGATACAAAAGCATCCTGGTAGTTGTTTCTAGAGTAGCACTTAGCAGTTAAGTTTTATTGATTATGCATTATAATAAGCAATCTGTTTGGGTTAATATCTCACACTAAAATTACCTCTTTTTTCTCCTGGAGCAATTTGCTAGCTCTATCACAAGCAGCTTTTTGACCTCATGTAATAACTGTCATTATTTAAGTACTTTGGCTTTGCAAGTTTTGTTATTTTTGTGTCATTTCTCTTTTTTTATTGTAAACACTAGCAATGTTTTATTAGTATAATTCCAATGCAATCAAGAATCACACTTATAATTTTATAATGAGAATATGCAGCCCTTTTATGGATGTTGTGACGGATGTTGGTGTTTATAAAAGATGATTAATGATGCAGGAAAAGACTTTCCCTATGAAATACTATACTGCAGTACACAGTGACAGTTATATAGACGACTGTATAAAGATTTACAAACCTCCATTCAGAATAAACAAACATATACAAATTAAATAGATATCATAAAGTTGGAAGTCAACGCTGAGCTTCACACTTAGATGTGCATTTTTTTTATTTCCACCTTTGGAATAAAACATATTGATCGGTTACACAGCCATGCGAAAAAATAACTAAAATCATTTTAAATTCTATGGTTTTACATATAAAGAAAGACATTATAGAAAAACATTTGGTCCTTGAAAGGTCTTGAAATTAGGTAACTACAACCTTTGATGAACAACAACACATTACATATTTAGCAAAAATTAGGGCAAAATGCTGACGCTCTATGTGAAAAATTAAGTACCCCCAATAAATTAACCCCTTCATGACCCAGCCTATTTTGACCTTAATGACCTGGCCGTTTTTTGCAATTCTGACCAGTGTCCCTTTATGAGGTAATAACTCAAGAATGCTTCAACGGATCCTAGCGGTTCTGAGACTGTTTTTTCGTGACATATTGGGCTTCATGTTAGTGGTAAACTTAGGTCGATCATTTTTGCATTTATTTGTGAAAAAAAATGGAAATTTGGCGAAAATTTTGAAAATTTAAACAACTAAACAATTAAACAAGAGAGATATGTGACACAAAATAGTTAATAAATAACATTTCCCACATGTCTAGTTTACATCAGCACAATTTTGGAAACAAATTTTTTTTTGCTAGGAAGTTATAAGGGTTAAAATTTGACCAGCGATTTCTCATTTTTACAACGAAATTTACAAAATCATTTTTTTTAGGGACCACCTCACATTTGAAGTCAGTTTGAGGGGTCTATATGGCTGAAAATACCCAAAAGTGACACCATTCTAAAAACTGCACCCCTCAAGGTGCTCAAAACCACATTCAAAAAGTTTATTAACCCTTCAGGTACTTCACAGCAGCAGAAGCAACATGGAAGGAAAAAATGAACATTTAACTTTTTAGTCACAAAAATAATTTTTAGCAGCAATTTTTTTATTTTCCCAAGGGTAAAAAGAGAAACTGGACCCCAAAAATTATTGTACAATTTGTTCTGAGTACGCCGATACCCCATATGGGGGGGAGGACCACTGTTTTGGCGCACGACAGGGCTCGGAAGGGAAGGAGCGTCATTTGACTTTTTCAATGAAAAATTGGCTCCAATCTTTAGCGGACACCATGTCGCGTTTGGAGTGCCCCTGTGTGCCTAAACATTGGAGCTCCCCCACAAGTGACCCCATTTTGGAAACTAGACCCCACAAGGAACTTATCTAGATGCATAGTGAGCACTTTGAACCCCCAGGTGCTTCACAAATTGATCTGTAAAAATGAAAAAGTACTTTGTTTTTCACAAAAAATTTATTTTAGCCTCAATTTGTTCATTTCCACATGAGCAACAGGATAAAATGGATCCTAAAATTTATTGGGCAATTTCTCCTGAGTACACTGATACCTCACATGTGGGGGTAAACCACTGTTTGGGCACACTGCAGGGCTCGGAAGGGAAGGAGCGCCATTTGACTTTTGAATGAAAAATTAGCTCCAATCTTTATCGGACACCATGTCACGTTTGGAGAGCCCCTGTGTACCTAAAGATTGGAGCTCCCCCACATGTGACCCCATTTTGGAAACTAGACCTCCCATGGAAATAATCTAGATGTGCGGTGACCACTTTAAAGCCCCAAGTGCTTCACAGAAGTTTATAACGCAGAGCCGTGAAAATAAAAAATCATTTTTCTTTCCTCAAAAATTGTTTTTCAGCCCTCAATTATTTATTTTCACAAGAGTAACAGGAGAAATAGGACCCCAAAAGTTGTTGTCCAGTTTGTCCTGAGTATGCTGATACTGCATATGTGGGGGTGAACCACTGTTTGGGCACACGTCGGGGCTCGGAAGGGAAGTAGTGACGGTTTGAAATGCAGACTTTGATGGAATGGTATGCGGGCATCACGTTGCATTTGCAAAGCCCCTGATGTGCCTAAACAGTAGAAACCCCCCACAAGTGACCCCATTTTGGAAACTAGACCCCCCAAGGAACTTATCTAGATGTGTGGTGAGCACTTTGAACCCCAAGTTCTTCACAGAAGTTTATAACGCAGAGCCGTGAAAATAAAAAATAATTTTTCTTTCCTCAAAAATTAAGGTTTAGCAAGCAATTTTTATTTTCGCAAGGGTAACAGGAGAAATTGGACCCCAATAATTGTTGCCCAGTTTGTCCTGAGTATGCTGGTACCACATATGTGGGGGTAAACCACTGTTTGGGCGCACGTCAGGGCTCGGAAGGGAGGGAGCACCATTTGACTTTTTGAACGCAAGATTGGCTGGAATCAATGGTGGCGCCATGTTGCGTTTGGAGACCCCTGATGTGCCTTAACAGTGGAAACCCCTCAATTCTAACTCCAACTCTAACCCTAACACACCCCTAACCCTAATCCCAACTCTAGCCATAACCCTAATCACAACCCTAACCCCAACACGCCTCTAACCACAACCCTAACCCTAATCCCAACCCTATCTCTAATTCCAATGCTAACCCTAAGGCTATGTGCCCACGTTGCGGATTCGTGTGAGATTTTTCCGCACCATTTCTGAAAAATCCGCAGGTAAAATGCACTGCGTTTTACTTTCAGATTTACAGCAGATTTCCAGTGTTTTTTGTGCAGATTTCACCTGCGGATTCCTATTGAGGAACAGGTGTAAAACGCTGCGGAATCCGCACAAAGAATTGACATGCTGCGGAAAATACAATGCAGCGTTGCTGCGCTGTATTTTCTGCACCATGGGCACATTGGATTTGGTTTTCCATAGGTTTACATGGTACTGTAAACCTAATGGAAAACTGCTACGAATCCGCAGCGGCCAATCCGCCGTGGATCCACAGCCAAATCCGCACCGTGTGCACATAGCCTAATTCTAACCCTAACCCTAATTCTAACCCTAGCCCTAACCCTAACTCTAGCCCTAACCCTAGCCCTAATCCTAACCCAAACCCTAACCCTAGTTTTAACCCTAAACCTAGTTCTAACCCTAGTGGAAAAATAAATGTAAATATATTTTCTTTATTTTATTTTTGTCCCTACCTATGGGGGTGATAAGGGGGGGTTCATTTACAATTTTTTTTATTTTGATCACTGTGTGGCGGTGCCCATGGAGCAGACGGACACCGGGAAGCTCGGTAAGTATGAGGGGGGATCGGAGCACGGGGGAGGGGACAGGAGCATGGGGGAGCAGACAGGAGGACGGGGGAGCGGACAGGCGGACTGAGGGGAGCGGAGCACAGGATGGAGGACTGGGGAGGAGATCGTGGCTGTGGGGGGGCGGAGCACAGGATGGAGGACTGGGGAGGAGATCGGTGGCTGTGGGGGGGCAGATCAGGGTTTCCAGCCATGGCCGATGATATTGCAGCATCGGCCATGGCTGGATTGTAATATTTCGCCAGTTTTCATTCTTTATTTTACACATGAATATGGTTCCGATACCGATTCCCGATATCACAAAAGTATCGGAACTCAGTATCGGAGCATTCCAACACCGCAAGTATCGGGTATCGGCCGATACTTGCGGTGTTGGAATGCTCAACACTAATCCTCACCATCAAAAAAATAAAATTTCCAATACATTATTCATACCTCAAATGATAGCAGAGAAATACAACTTGTCCAGTAGAAAAGAATCCCTTATCCTCAATAAAGAAAAATGAAGGTATGGCCCATGGAAAGCATTGATGAAAAAAGAGCAAATCATCCCAACTCCTCCCAAAAAAGGCTTTAGAGTAGCTGCATTTTTAAGGCATATGTACACATGTAGCAAAAATGCTGCGGCTTAATAAAACTTAATCACATACTTCACAAAACTGGCTACACGGAAAATGAAATGCAGTGAGGATTTACAGTCCGCAGTTTGTTGTTACAGAATGGTTATTGTATTGTCCTTCCACAGAGTTCATCCACAACTGACCTAAATGATTGCACAGATTGTGCCTCAATTCAGGACTCTATGTGTTGTGATTTCCGTTCTCGGGCTCCCTCCTGTGGTCATGAGTGGTACTGTGTGAGTTTGTTCTTGGGCTCCCTCTGGTGGCCTTTGGCGATATGGCTGGTCTTGGCTGGGCTCAGCTGTTTCATCTCCTGCTAGGCTGGGCCTATTTAACTCACCTGGACCTTTACTTGTCGCCTGCTGTCGATGTATTCAGTCCTGATCCTGTGCTCTCCTGAATATTCCTTGTGACCAGTCTCGTGCTATGAGAAGCTAAGTTTGCTTGTCCAGTTTCTCATTATTTCCTTGGAAACATTTCTCATTATATTATGAGTTCAGCCCAGCTTGCTTTTATGTGATTTTTTTGCTTGCTGGTTAGTTCTGGGGTGCAGAGTGCGCCCCTCACATCGTGAGTCGGTGTGGGGGTTCTTGTATTCTCTGCGTGGTTTACTTTTGATAGTTTTTGTACTGACCGCACAGACATCTATCTATTTTCTGCCTATCTAGTATTAGCGGGCCTCATTTGCTAAATCTGTTTCATCTCTACGTTTGTGTTTTCCCCTTGACTCACCGTTATTATATGTGGCGGGCTATCTAAAACTTTGGGGATCTTTCTCTGAGGCAAGTGAGGTATTTGCTTTCTCTCTAGGGGAAGTCAGTTTCTCAGGCTGTGACGAGACGTCTAGGTTTTCAGGTAACGTTCCACAGCTGCCTTTAGTGTGTTTGGATAGGATCAGGATTGCGGTCAGTATAGCTTCCACATCCCCAGAACTTGTCTTATATACTTAGGGTATATTTGTCTGGTCAGTTTGAGATCCTACCACCAGGATCATAACAGTACAGCAGGCCCGAAAGTGTTAATGCAGCTAAAGAGGGAGAAGAGAAATCTTAAGGTCATTTTTTTTTTTTTCCTCTGCACTGTGTTTTGCCTCTCTCCTCCCCTTAATCTCTGGGTGGTTCTGTATGCAGCTACTAATATGGACATTCAGAGTCTGTCTTCTAGTGTGGATCATCTCACAGCAAGGGTACAGGGCATTCAGGATTATGTAGTCCGCAGTCCTATGTCTGAGCCTAAAATACCTATTCCTGAGCTGTTCTCCGGAGATAGATCTAGGTTTTTGAACTTTAAGAATAATTGTAAGTTATTCCTTTCTCTGAGACCTCGCTCCTCTGGTGATTCTGTTCAGCAAGTCAAAATTGTTATTTCTTTGTTGCGGGGTGACCCTCAAGATTGGGCATTCTCTTTGGCGCCAGGAGATCCGGCACTGCTAAATGTTGATGCGTTTTTTCTGGCGCTTGGAGTGCTTTATGAGGAACCAAATCTGTTAGACCAAGCAGAGAAGGTTTTGCTGGCTCTCTCTCAGGGTCAGGATAAAGCAGAGGTTTATTGTCAGAAGTTTAGGAAGTGGTCAGTGCTCACTCAGTGGAATGAGTGCGCCCTGGCGGCGATTTTCAGAAAGGGTCTTTCTGAAGCCCTTAAAGATGTTATGGTGGGGTTCCCCACGCCGGCGGGTCTGAATGAGTCAATGTCTTTGGCCTTTCAGATTGATCGGCGTTTGCGGGAGCGCAAACCTGTGCACCCTCTGGCGGTATTTTCTGAGCAGAAACCTGAGCCTATGCAATGTGACAGGATTCTGACCAGAGTTGAACGGCAAAACCACAGACGTCAGAATGGGTTGTGCTTTTACTGTGGTGATTCTGCTCATGTTATCTCAGCATGCTCTAAGCGCACAAAAAGGGTTGCCAAGTTTGTCACCATTGGTACTGTACAACCTAAATTTATTTTGTCTGTTACTTTGATTTGCTCTCTGTCATCCTACCCAGTTATGGCTTTTGTGGATTCAGGTGCTGCCCTGAATTTGATGGATTTGTCATTTGCCAGGCGCTGTGGTTTTATCTTGGAGCCTTTACAATTCCCTATTCTGCTAAAGGGAATTGACACTACACCATTGGCCAAGAATAAACCTCAGTACTGGACTCAATTGACCATGTGCATGGCTCCTGTACATCAGGAGGTAATTCGCTTTCTGGTGCTACATAATTTGCATGATGTTGTCGTGTTGGGTCTGCCATGGCTGCAGGCTCATAATCCAGTCCTGGATTGGAAAGCAATGTCTGTGTCAAGTTGGGGGTGCCAGGGGATTCATGGCGATGCTCCTTTGGTGTCAATTGCTTCTTCTACTCCTTCTGAAGTCCCTGAATTTTTGTCGGACTACCAGGATGTATTTGATGAGCCCAAATCCAGTGCCCTACCTCCTCATAGGGATTGTGATTGTGCCATAAATCTGATTCCTGGTAGTAAGTTCCCTAAGGGATGACTTTTTAATTTGTCTGTACCAGAACATACCGCTATGCGGAGTTATATAAAGGAGTCCTTGGAGAAGGGACATATTCGCCCGTCCTCGTCCCCTTTGGGTGCGGGGTTCTTTTTTGTGGCCAAGAAGGATGGTTCTCTGAGACCCTGTATAGATTATCGCCTTCTAAATAACATCACGGTCAAATTTCAGTATCCCTTGCCACTGTTGTCTGATCTGTTTGCCCGGATTAGGGGGGCCAGTTGGTTCACCAAGATAGATCTTCGTGGAGCGTATAATCTTGTGCGCATAAAGCAGGGCGATGAATGGAAAACAGCATTTAATATGCCCGAAGGCCATTTTGAGTACTTGGTGATGCCTTTTGGGCTTTCTAATGCCCCCTCTGTGTTTCAGTCCTTCATGCACGATATCTTCCGAGAGTACCTGGATAGATTTATGATTGTGTACCTGGATGATATTTTGGTCTTTTCTGATGATTGGGAGTCTCATGTGAAGCAGGTCAGGATGGTATTTCAGGTCCTGCGTGCCAATGCCTTGTTTGTGAAGGGCTCTAAATGTCTCTTCGGAGTCCAGAAGGTTTCCTTTTTGGGCTTTATTTTTTCTCCTTCTACTATCGAGATGGATCCAGTCAAGGTCCAGGCTATTCATGACTGGACTCAACCTACATCTGTGAAGAGTCTTCAGAAGTTCTTGGGTTTTGCTAATTTTTACCGTCGCTTCATCACTAATTTTTCTAGTGTGGTGAAGCCTTTGACGGATTTGACAAAGAAGGGTTCTGATGTGACGAATTGGTCTCCTGCGGCCGTGGAGGCCTTTCAGGAGTTGAAACGTCGGTTTTCTTCGGCTCCTGTCTTGCGCCAGCCCGATGTCTCTCTTCCCTTTCAGGTCGAGGTTGATGCTTCAGAGATTGGAGCAGGGGCTGTTTTGTTGCAGAGAAGCTCTGATGGCTCTGTGATGAGACCATGTGCTTTCTTTTCAAGAAAGTTTTCGCCTGCCGAGCGGAATTATGATGTTGGTAATCGAGAGTTGTTGGCAATGAAATGGGCATTTGAGGAGTGGCGACATTGGCTTGAGGGAGCCAAGCATCGTGTGGTGGTCTTGACGAATCACAAGAATTTGACTTATCTCGAGTCTGCCAAACGGTTGAATCCAAGACAGGCTCGATGGTCGCTGTTTTTCTCTCGTTTCAATTTCGTGGTTTCATATCTTCCGGGTTCGAAAAACGTGAAGGCTGATGCCCTTTCTAGGAGTTTTGTACCTGACTCCCCGGAAGTTTGTGAACCGACTGGTGTTCTCAAAGAGGGGGTGATTTTGTCTGCTATCTCTCCTGATCTGCGACGGGTGTTGCAGGAGTTTCAGGCCAATAGACCTGACCGTTGTCCACCGGAGAGACTTTGTCCCAGACAGATGGACCAGTAGAGTTATTTCCGAGGTTCATTCTTCGGTGTTGGCGGGTCATCCTGGGATTTTTGGTACCAGGGATTTGGTGGCGAGATCCTTTTGGTGGCCTTCCTTGTCACGGGATGTGCGTTCCTTTGTGCAGTCCTGTGGGATTTGTGCTCGGGCCAAGCCTTCGTGTTCTCGTGCCAGTGGATTGCTTTTGCCTTTGCCTGTCCCGAAGAGGCCTTGGACGCATATTTCCATGGATTTTATTTCGGATCTTCCTGTCTCTCAGAAGATGTCTGTCATCTGGGTGGTTTGTGATCGTTTTTCCAAAATGGTCCATTTGGTACCCTTGCCTAAGTTGCCTTCCTCCTCCGATTTGGTGCCATTGTTTTTTCAGAATGTGGTTCGTTTACATGGTATTCCGGAGAACATTGTGTCCGACAGAGAATCCCAGTTTGTGCCCAGATTTTGGCGATCCTTTTGTGCTAAGATGGGCATTGAATTGTCTTTTTCGTCAGCCTTCCATCCTCAGACGAATGGTCAAAACGAACGAACTAATCAGACCTTGGAAACTTATTTGAGATGTTTTGTTTCTGCTGACCAGGATGATTGGGTGACCTTTTTGCCATTGGCTGAGTTCGCCCTCAATAATCGGGCTAGTTCTGCTACTTTGGTTTCACCTTTCTTTTGCAATTCTGGTTTTCATCCTCGTTTCTCCTCGGGTCAGGTTGAGTCTTCTGACTGTCCTGGGGTGGATTCTGTGGTGGATAGGTTGCAGCAGATTTGGAACCATGTGGTGGACAATTTGACTTTGTCCCAAGAGAAGGCTCAGCGCTTTGCTAACCGCCGTCGCTGTATGGGTCACCGACTTCGTGTGGGGGATTTGGTATGGTTGTCTTCTCGTTATGTCCCGATGAAGGTTTCCTCTCCTAAGTTCAAGCCTCGATTCATCGGTCCTTATAAGATTTTGGAAATCCTCAACCCTGTGTCTTTTCGTTTGGACTTCCCAACATCGTTTGCCATTCATAATGTGTTCCATAGGTCATTGTTGCGGAGATATGTGGTGCCTGTGGTCCCTTCTGTTGATCCTCCTGCTCCGGTCTTGGTCGAGGGGGAGTTGGAATATGTGGTGGAGAAGATCTTGGATTCTTGTATTTCGAGACGGAGGCTTCAGTACTTAGTGAAATGGAAGGGTTATGGTCAGGAGGATAATTCCTGGGTTGTCGCCTCCGATGTCCATGCAGCCGATTTGGTTCGTGCCTTTCATTTGGCTCGTCCTGATCGGCCTGGGAGCTCTGTTGAGGGTTCGGTGACCCCTCCTCAAGGGGGGGGTACTGTTGTGAATTCCGTTCTCGGGCTCCCTCCTGTGGTCATGAGTGGTACTGTGTGAGTTTGTTCTTGGGCTCCCTCTGGTGGCCTTTGGCGATATGGCTGGTCTTGGCTGGGCTCAGCTGTTTCATTTCCTGCTAGGCTGGGCCTATTTAACTCACCTGGACCTTTACTTGTCGCCTGCTGTCGGTGTATTCAGTCCTGATCCTGTGCTCTCCTGAATATTCCTTGTGACCAGTCTCCTGCTATGAGAAGCTAAGTTTGCTTGTCCAGTTTCTCATTATTTCCTTGGAAACATTTCTCATTATATTATGAGTTCAGCCCAGCTTGCTTTTATGTGATTTTTTGCTCGCTGGTTAGTTCTGTGGTGCAGAGTGCGCCCCTCACATCGTGAGTCGGTATGGGGGTTCTTGTATTCTCTGCGTGGTTTACTTTTGATAGTTTTTGTACTGACCGCACAGACATCTATCTATTTTCTGCCTATCTAGTATTAGCGGGCCTCATTTGCTAAATCTGTTTCATCTCTACGTTTGTGTTTTCCCCTTGACTCACCGTTATTATTTGTGGGGGGCTATCTAAAACTTTGGGGATCTTTCTCTGAGGCAAGTGAGGTCTTTGCTTTCTCTCTAGGGGAAGTCAGTTTCTCAGGCTGTGACGAGATGTCTAGGTTTTCAGGTAACGTTCCACAGCTGCCTTTAGTGTGTTTGGATAGGATCAGGATTGCGGTCAGTATAGCTTCCACATCCCCAGAACTTGTCCTATATACTTAGGGTATATTTGTCTGGTCAGTTTGAGATCCTACCACCAGGATTATAACATCTATGCAAACAGATACAAAACAAAGCCAAAACCTGACAATTTGGACAACCACTTTATTCCAGACACAAAAGCATTGTCATTAATCTCTCAGACTATAAACCCAACAAAGTGGAGCTAACCGTGCTTTCCAGAGGACTCTCATTTTGTCCTACTAAGGCAATGGATAAAACTTAAATCTGCAGTGATATGGAACATTTTTTCAGGAGACTGCGCCTGAGGGAATATTTCAATGATACCGAAGATTCAGAACCCACCTGGACTGAAGTAAAAGGGATCCTAACAACAAAGAATGAACCCTGAGCTGGAGGTGTTCCCTGGTAAGGTCGGGACAGCTCAGATTCAGGGTCCCACACGGAGACGTAGATACAAAAGACGCAGGTATGAGAAGAGACGGGAGTGTATAGTCACTGAGGCATGGGTAAGGGTACAGAGGAAATGGTACCAGGGGCACGAAAGCAGATACTTAGGTGACAGGATGACCCGTGGGGTTAGTGTGCCCAAAATAGACAAGGTCAAAACCACCCAAAACTGGCCCAAATCTATGGTTAAACAGAAAAGAGGGCTTGGCTTCTGTAATGGAGAATGAGGGGGTGGTCCCGTAATGAAGTGTGGAGGAAAAACGCCAAGGGGAGGGATGCATGCGCCAATCGATGGTTCCAGTCCCTACTTTGGTTTCTTAGTGTAGTGTCGAGCGAGGATGTTACAGGGGTATACCGATGCCCTGTCTCGTACCCTTACAGGGTTACAAATGTTCAACCCCACAGGTATGAACAGGGGGGAGGAAATGTGAGGCAGTAACCCCTGTAACAGCTAGGGGGCACTGTATGTGCTGTCCAGAGTGTGCATGGAAGCGAAGTGAGGCCATGAGGGTGTACTGCAGACACAGGTGTGGTTGTAATTAGAATAGTGAAGCAGTGACTGATTAAAAGCCCTGGAGTAGACAGGGAGGTGTGTCAGTGTTGAGCTTTGAAGCAGACAGAGTAGTTGTCTGCAGAGCTCTTTGTGTGTGGAGCCACACAGGGGCAAAAAGAACTGACACCCTGCATCTCGGGCTGTCTTGTGTTCACCGGGCTGCAATCCGGAGACTTGATACCGGCGTGTGGTCACCCAGGGAAACTAGACAGATGGAAGTCCGGCCTGTTTATTGACTGCATCATATAGCCATGTATTACTAATGGACTGTATGAAGAAGCCGTATAATGTATATACTGTGTGAAGTAACACAATAAAGGAACATTTTGTTTGAACTTGTTTGGGTCACTGCAGTTTCACTGTGTATGGTCCTACCGCTGCATCACAAAATATATATGTATATATATATACAGCACAGACCAAAAGTTTGGACACACCTTCTCGTTTAAAGATTTTTCTGTATTTTCATGACTATAAAAATTGTAAATTCACACTGAAGGCATCAAAACTATGAATTAACACATGTGGAATTATATACTGTAGGGGTTCACTCGCTCAGGTGCAACGGCTGACATGCAGGAGACACGTTCCTTTAAAAGTTCATAGGTTTATTGCTCCATAAACCACATGGTAAGAACAGAAAACAAATAGCCTTTAGCTCAGGAAAGGAAAATACAAATGTCCAGTCCTTCAGGCTCAGTCCTGTGGAGGCTTTCTCCTCCACACATACAGACTCCTGTCTGTAGTGTCCCGCCTGGACACAGGGATCTCTGTCCACCATGACAGATTCCCACACTCTCACTGGAGGCTAGCATTAGGCTTTCTTTAATAGGTCTAACCACACCCAGAACCCATCACATGATCAGACCTGTGGTTGTGACCTCACCACAGGTCCTGCAACAAACATAGACAGGCATGTTTATGCCCCTTACCCAGGGGTGAGGTATATGGGTAGCCAGTCCCTCCCATCTCTCATAGCTACCCGTAACCCAGACCCAAATATACTAAGCAACTCCTTATTGCTTTATGTGCAAACAGAAAACACTCCGGGTTACATCACAGCGACAAGCCTTCTCTGTGATATATACCTCCCGTCGATTAGACACCCTTTAGCCATGCTACATACCTCCCCCCTCTGCCTAAAGCCGTGGGGCTTGGCACTTGTCCTTAACCGACTAGAGACCCCTCTCAGTCGTCCCTGACAGTCAAACCGTCTGTCTAAGTCAGGGCCTGTTATTGAACCCTTGTCACCTCGTCTGCTACAGGATCTCCTGCTGAGGTCACTTAACCCTGAGCTAACTGAGGCACCACTGCTTCTACCTGTTTCATCAGGCCACCTTCTCCCATGGTCTTTATTGCCTGAAGAGCAGTTCTTCCCTGTATCTCTATATCCTCTGTTAGCTTGGGGACTTCGAATCTTTAGAGAACCTCTTCGTCTCTCTACACCGCAAGTTGAAGGTGGTGGCAATCTGTTTGTCAATTCCCGCAGCTCTATATTGACCTGCTCCCTCTCACTTCTTAGCTGTTCAACTTCTATTAGGTAACTCATGCGATACCCCAGGAGCATCCGGATATTTTCAAGACTCTCCATGGATCCGACAACAAGGAACGGAACCATCTTATCTTCACCCACGACCTGGGCCTCGTCATCACCCAGAACTCTCAGTCTCTTCACACCGGACCTATTCACCATCTCCTGCATCACTCGGCCAAGCCTCCCGATGACTTTTCCCACCAAATTTCTGGGTACCAGAATGATGTCTTCCACCAAGCCAAGCCGATTTTGAGCTTCTCTCGCTAGCTCCAGACGTCGAGCGGCTTTCTCATTCTTCAACGTGATCATTTGTTTTGTGCGGAGGCATTGTAGATGCATCTCTCTCAGGACAGCCACCCGCTTCACTGTGACTTCTCTAGATGAAAGTATGACCAGTTGATGAGTCTCAGGCGCCCAGTGCACACTACATGCCTCTACTGCCTTTCTACATGCCTCATGCACACCTTCACTGGAACAGGCTTCTTGCACCTCTTCAGGTACATCAATCACGGTCTTGAAGAGCAGGTTCTCACTCTCTTCAAAGACAGACGGCTCCCTTTTTGCCTCTGACCTTTCCACCAAGACATCTGTCACGACCGGGTGACTCTCTTGTTCCACTTTTAGCACGAACTCCTCCTCAGTCTTTTCTTCCGCTTGAGCCTTCGCCAAGATGGGCATTGGCAACTCCTCTGCCAGGCAGCGACGTTCCTCCTCTCTCTGGAGAAGCTCCTGCTGATGCTTTTCTTGTGCCATTCTGAGCACATCCATATCTTTCAATATGGCCCTATTCATGGCCTGACACGCTGATAGGTGACCTCTGAGTTCAACGACCTCCTTCTCTAGGTCACCCACTTTGTGCTCAATTGCTTGCCTCAGGACTAGTGTTGAGCGATACCGTCCGATACTTGAAAGTATCGGTATCGGAAAGTATCGGCCGATACCGGCAAAGTATCGGATCCAATCCGATACCGATACCCGATACCAATACAAGTCAATGGGACTCATGTATCGGACGGTATCCCTGATGGTTCCCAGGGTCTGAAGGAGAGGAAACTCTCCTTCAGGCCCTGGGAACCATATAAATGTGTAAAAGAAAGAATTAAAATAAAAAATATCGCTATACTCACCTCTCCGACGCAGCCGGGACCTCAGCGAGGGAACCGGCAGCGTTGTTTGTTTAAAATTCGCGCTTTTACTTGGTTACGTGAATTCCCGGCTTGTGATTGGTCAGGGCGGCCATGTTGCCGGGACGCGGACCAATCACAGCAAGCCGTGACGAAATTACGTCACGGCTTGCTGTGATTGGTCCGCGTCCCGGCAACATGGCCGCCATTAACCAATCACAAGCCGTGACGTCACGGGAGGCTGGACTTGCGCGTTTTTTAAAAAGCGCGCGTGTCCAGCCTCCAGTGACGTCCCGGCTTATGATTGGTCACGGCGCCATGTTGCCGGGACGCGGACCAATCACAGCAAGCCGTGATGAAATTACGTCACGGCTTGCTGTGATTGGTCCGCGTCCCGGCAACATGGCTGCCCTGACCAATCACAAGCCGGGAATTCACGTAACCAAGTAAAAGCGCGAATTTTAAACAAACAACGCTGCCGGTTCCTTCGCTGAGGTCCAGGCTGCGTCGGAGAGGTGAGTATAGCGATATTTTTTATTTTAATTCTTTCTTTTACACATTTTTAAATTAATGTTGTTTCGATACCGATACCCGATATCACAAAAATATCGGATCTCGGTATCGGAAATTCCGATACAGCAAGTATCGGCCGATACCCGATACTTGCAGTATCGGAATGCTCAACACTACTCAGGACCCTTTCTCGTTCGACTGTTTCTCTAAGCAGCTCTCTGTTATGGTCCTGCTCTCTTTTGGCCAGCACATGTAGATTTTCAGAAGGGCTCTCTTGTCCACCCAGACTCTGCCTCTTTAGAGTTCCAGCTGTTTCTGCATCCAGCTCTATGGTCTCTCCTGGGCTCTCTGTCTGTTTACTCTTTGGTACCTCTGGACTCTTGGTAACCTCAGAGTTCTCCATTTCTTCCGCATCAGGTACTTCATCATACTGAGCCACTTCACTTTTACCAGGCATTGCAGATGTGGGTCTACTACAGGTCTGTTCTAACCCCAGCCCGTCACTAACTATCTCAGTGCTAGGGTTTGTCAGAGATAAATTGACCTCCTCATCAAGGACAGTAACCTGATCTGTACCTGACCCTGTCTCTTCCTCATCACCTCTCTTCTCAGAGGGTGTAACCTGTCCCGCCTTTCTGCAGCCCTGACGATGAGATGAAGATTTGTGATTTTTACTCGGCTCCTCCTTACTGCACTCTTTTCCCTTTGCGCTTGAGTCACAGTCTGAACAGGAGTCACCCTCTCTCACTCTGTCATCCTGGAACAGCAATTCCCCATTTAAACAGGTGTCAGACCCACACTTTCTTCTGGTCACCTGTAACTCTGGACCATTGACACTAGGTGGCGCCACCTCCTCTCCACACATCCCATTACCAGGAATCCCCACAGCCTGCTGCTGTAGTGGGGCTCCAATATGACCATTGCATCTCTCCTTTGAACAACCCCACACTGCGTCAACTTCCCATATGTCTTCAAAGATCACAAAGTCCCGGCCCCTCTCAAATGGGTAGAACAAGTCTGGTGTTATACTGCCATCTTGGCACTTTACATTTTTGGACATATCAATGAACACTCTGTCCACAGTATAGTTAACAGTGACCCCATGAATGCAGCGAACATTGACCTTTTTCTCGGTTAGACAGAGAACGAGAGGAGTTCCTGTCAGAGTCACCTGACTCTTTGAGTCCAGCAGTCCAGATACTCCTTCACAGTGTAACATAACAGTACACACCTGTGGGCTGTCATCAAATGGGAAGTCTATGCCGCACTCAGAATATGCAAAACACAAACATTGCTGTTCCCCAGACATGTCTACTGAGGTAACCAATGCCGCCCCTTTTGAAAGCTCCACCCCTTTTTGGGTCACTTTCCCCTTTTCGGACTCTGCCCCTTTTAGGGCCACCACCCCCTTGTGGGCTATTTTCTCTTTTAGGACCACCACCCCCTTTAGGGACTCCAACCCCTTTTGGGCAACTACCCCCTTTTTAGATGCAGCCCCTTTTTGGCCAACCATAATTATTTGGGGTCACCGCTCCGTTTTGGGACTCCACCCCACTTTTAGGGACACCACCCACTCTGGGGTACACCCCATGAACTTCCCACAGTACTCTCAGGCCCCAGTTTGCCCAGAACACAAATGTGACTCTGGCCCTTTAAGAGTCCGCACACATTAAACCAGTAATGTCTTTTTTTTTTTTTCTTTTTTGCTGCAACTGCAGCTAGACTTTACAAGGCTCTGCACCACAAACTTCGTGGACCCGCCGATCCACAGCAAGCCGCTTGTCACCTTCGTGACCCCACCAAGCCACAGCAAATTTCGTGCCCTCACCGAGCCACAGCAAGCTGACCACAGAAGGAAAAAAAAAGAAAATACCTGGACTCGCCGGTCCACAGCAAGCACCTGCACACGTGCTTTATAGAAAAAAAACAGTCTTTCACTGACCCCAGTCAGTACAGCACACAGACATCGGTCTGTTTCACACCCGGCTTTACAGCCCAAACACAGTTTTTCGCTGACCCTGGTCAGAATCATACGGTTTCCAGACCGTTACCTGTTGGTGGTGGCCACACAGGTTCCCGGATCTCTCTTCTCCTCAGAGGTATCCACAAACTGCAGTTCTCACTGATCCCGATCAGTTGTTACTCATGGTTTTTCACGACCGTCCAATCTTCTGGCTCAGACCAGCCAGCGCTGCAAGACGTGCTCCTTGGATCTATGCCCGCATTCCAAACACCAATTGTAGGGGTTCACTCGCTCAGGTGCAACGGCTGACACGCAGGAGACACGTTCCTTTAAAAGTTCATAGGTTTATTGCTCCATAAACCACATGGTAAGAACAGAAAACAAATAGCCTTTAGCTCAGGAAAGGAAAATACAAATGTCCAGTCCTTCAGGCTCAGTCCTGTGGAGGCTTTCTCCTCCACACATACAGACTCCTGTCTGTAGTGTCCCGCCTGGACACAGGGATCTCTGTCCACCATGACAGATTCCCACACTCTCACTGGAGGCTAGCATTAGGCTTTCTTTAATAGGTCTAACCACACCCAGAACCCATCACATGATCAGACCTGTGGTTGTGACCTCACCACAGGTCCTGCAACAAACATAGACAGGCATGGTTATGCCCCTTACCCAGGGGTGAGGTATATGGGTAGCCAGTCCCTCCCATCTCTCATAGCTACCCGTAACCCAGACCCAAATATACTAAGCAACTCCTTATTGCTTTATGTGCAAACAGAAAACACTCCGGGTTACATCACAGCGACAAGCCTTCTCTGTGATATATACCTCCCGTCGATTAGACACCCTTTAGCCATGCTACAATACTTAACAAAAAAGTGTGAAACTGAAAATATGTCTTATATTCTAGGTTCTTCAAAGTAGCCACCTTTTGCTTTGATGACTGCTTTGCACACTCTTGGCATTCTCTTGATGAGCCCCAAGAGGTAGTCACCGGAAATGATCTTCCAACAATCTTGAAGGAGTTCCCAGAGATGCTTAGCACTTGTTGGCCCTTTTGCCTTCACTCTGCGGTCCAGCTCACCCCAAACCATCTCAATTGGGTTCAGGTCTGGTGACTGTGGAGGCCAGGTCATCTGGCGTAGCACCCCATCACTCTCCTTCTTGGTCAAGTAGCCCTTACACAGCCTGGAGGTGTGTTTGGGGTCATTGTCCTGTTGAAAAATAAATGATGGTCCAACTAAACGCAAACCGGATGGAATAGCATGCCGCTGCAAGATGCTGTGGTAGCCACGCTGGTTCAGTATGCCTTCAATTTTGAATAAATCCCCAAGAGTGTCACCAGCAAAGCACCTCCACACCATCACACCTCCTCCTCCATGCTTTACGGTGGGAACCTGGCATGTAGAGTCCATCCGTTCACCTTTTCTGCGTCGCACAAAGACACGGTGTTGGAACCAAATATCTCAAATTTTGACTCATCAGACCAAAGCACAGATTTCCACTGGTCTAATGTCCATTCCTTGTGGCTTTAGCCCAAACAAGTCTCTTCTGCTTGTTGCCTGTCCTTAGCAGTGGTTTCCTAGCAGCTATTTTACCATGAAGGCCTGCTGCACAAAGTCTCCGCTTAACAGTTGTTGTAGAGATGTGTCTGCTGCTAGAACTCTGTTTGGCATTGACCTGTTCTCTACTCTGAGCTGCTGTTAACCGGCGATTTCTGAGGCTGGTGACTCGGATAAACTTATCCTCAGAAGCAGAGGTGACTCTTGGTCTTTCTTTCCTGGGACGGTCCTCATGTGAGCCAGTTTCTTTGTAGCGCTTGATGGTTTTTGCCCCTGCACTTGGGGACACTTTCAAAGTTTTCCCAATTTTTCGGACTGACTGACCTTCATTTCTTAACCCCTTCACGACCTTTGACGCATACGCTGCGTCATGAAAGTCGGTGCCAATGCGACCTATGACGCAGCGTCTGCAGATCGGGTGAAAGGGTTAACTCCAATCTCACCCGATCTGCAGAGACAGGGGGAGTGGTGCTTCAGCCCAGGGGGGGTGGCTACACCCCCCCGTGGCTACGATCGCTCTGATTGGCTGTTGAAAGTGAAACTGCCAATCAGAGCGATTTGTAATATTTCACCTAAAAAACAGGTGAAATATTACAATCCAGCCATGGCCGATGCTGCAATATCATCGGCCATGGCTGGAAATACTGATGTAAGCCCCCCCCCACCCCACCGATCGCCCCCCCAGTCCTCCGTTATGGGGTCCGGTCCCCTCCGTCCTGTGCTGCGCTGCCCCGTGCTCCTGCCCGCTCCCCCGTCCTGCTGTCCGCTCCCCCTGTGGTCCGATCACCCCCCCTGTGCTCCAATCCACCCCCCCACCACCCCTTCATACTTACCGATCCTCCCGGTGTCCGGCCATCTCCTCGCTGGGCGCCGCCATCTTCCAAAATGGCGGGCGCATGCTCAGTACGCCCGCCGGCAGATTCCATTCAAGTACATTTTGATCGCTGTGGTAGGTTCTACCACAGCGATCAAAATAAAAAAAATAATAAATAAACCCCCCCCTTTATCACCCCCATAGATAGGGATAATAATAAAATAAAGAAAATATATATATATTTTTTTTCCCACTAGGGTTAGGGTTAGAACTAGGGTTAGGGTTAGAACTAGGGTTAGGGTTACGGGTAGGGTTAGGGTTAGGGGTAGGGTTAGGGTTATGGCATGTGCGGATTTGGCTGCGGATCCGCAGCGGATTGGCCGCGGATCCGCAGCGAATTGGCCGCGGATCCGCAGCGGATTGGCCGCGGATCCGCAGCGGATTGGATGCAGATCCGCAGCGGATTGGCCGCTGCGAATTCGTAGCAGTTTTCCATCAGGTTTACAGTACCGTGTACACCTTTGGAAAACCAAATCCGCTGTGCCCATGGTGCGGAAAATTCCGTGCAGAAACGCTGCGTTGTATTTTCCACAGCATGTCAATTCTTTGTGCGGATTCCGCAGCGTTTTACACCTGTTCCTCAATAGGAATCCGCAGGTGAAATCCGCACAAAAAAACACTGGAAATCTGCTGTAAATCCGCAGGTAAAACGCAGTGCCTTTTACTTGCAGATTTTTCAAAAGTCGTGCGGAAAAATCTCACACGAATCCGCTACGTGGGCACATACCCTTAGGGTTAGGGTTGGAATTAGAGCTAGGGTTGGAAATAGGGTTAAGATTAGGCTTGTGGTTAGGGTTACGGATAGGGTTAGGGGTGTGTTGGGGTTACAGTTGTGGTTAGGGTTGGGATTAGGGTTAGGGTTGGGATTAGGGTTAGGATTAGGGTTGGAATTAGGGTTACGGGTGTGTTGGGGTTAGGGTTGTGGTTAGGGGTGTGTTGGGGTTAGGGTTGGGATTAGGGTTATGGCTACGTTTGGGATTAGGATTAGGGGTGTGTTGGGGTTAGTGTTGAAGTTAGAAATGAGGGGTTTCCACTGTTTAGGCACATCAGGGGTCTCCAAACGCAACATGGCGCCACCATTGATTCCAGCCAATCTTGCATTCAAAAAGTCAAATGGTGCTCCCTCCCTTCCAAGCCCCGACGTGTGCCCAAACAGTGGTTTACCCCCACATTTGGGGTACCAGCGTACTCAGGACAAACTGGGCAACAACTGTTAGGGTCCAATTTCTCCTGTTACCCTTGCAAAAATAAAAAATTACTTGCTAAGACATAATTTTTGAGGAAAGAAGAATGATTTTTTATTTTCATGGCTCTGCGTTGTAAACTTCTGTGAAGCACTTGGGGGTTGAACGTGCTCATCACACATCTAGATAAGTTCCTTGGGGGGTCTAGTTTCCAAAATGGGGTCCTTTGTGGGGTGTTTCTACTGTTTAGGCACATCAGGGGCTCTGCAAATGCAACGTGACGCCCGCAGACCATTCCATCAAAGTCTGCATTTCAAATGTCACTACTTCCCTTCCGAGCCCTGACGTGCACCCAAACAGTGGTTTACCCCCACATATGGGGTATCACTGTACTCACAACAAACTGGGCAACAAACATTGGGGCACAATTTCTCCTGTTACCCTTGTGAAAATAAAAAATTGCTTGCTAAAACATCTTTTTTGAGGAAAGAAAAATGATTTTTTATTTTCACAGCTCTGCGTTGTAAACTTCTGTGAAGCACTTGGGGGTTGAACGTGCTCATCACACATCTAGATAAGTTCCTTGGGGGGTCTAGTTTCCAAAATGGGGTCCTTTGTGGGGTGTTTCTACTGTTTAGGCACATCAGGGGCTCTGCAAATGCAACGTGACGCCCGCAGACCATTCCATCAAAGTCTGCATTTCAAATGTCACTACTTCCCTTCCGAGCCCTGACGTGCACCCAAACAGTGGTTTACCCCCACATATGGGGTATCACTGTACTCACAACAAACTGGGCAACAAACATTGGGGCCCAATTTCTCCTGTTACCCTTGTGAAAATAAAAAATTGCTTGCTAAAACATCTTTTTTGAGGAAAGAAAAATGATTTTTTATTTTCACGGCTCTGCGTTGTAAACTTCTGTGAAGTACTTGGGGGTTGAACGTGCTCATCACACATCTAGATAAGTTCCTTGGGGGGTCTAGTTTCCAAATGGGGTCACTTGTGGGGTGTTTCTACTGTTTAGGCACATCAGGGGCTCTGCAAATGCAACGTGACGCCCGCAGACCATTCCATCAAAGTCTGCATTCCAAAACATCACTACTTCCCTTCCGAGCCCCGGCATGTGCCCAAACAGTGGTTTACCCCAACATATGGGGTATCAGCGTACTCAGGAGAAACTGGACAACAACTTTTGGGGTCCAATTTCTCCTGTTACCCTTGCAAAAATAAAAAATTCTGGGCTAAAAAAATATTTTTGAGGAAATGAAACACATTTATTATTTTCA
Organism: Ranitomeya variabilis; assembly: GCF_051348905.1. Taxonomy (NCBI): domain Eukaryota; kingdom Metazoa; phylum Chordata; class Amphibia; order Anura; family Dendrobatidae; genus Ranitomeya; species Ranitomeya variabilis. The sequence continues at coordinate 578,149,169 of NC_135236.1, forward strand.
CGGCTCTGCGTTATAAACTTCTGCAAAGCACTTGGGGGTTCAAAGTGCTCACCACACATCTAGATTAGTTCCTTGGGAGGTCTACTTTCCAAAATGGGGTCACTTGTGCGGGAGCTCCAATGTTTAGGCACACAGGGGCTCTCCAAACGTGACATGGTGTCCGCTAATGATTGGAGCTAATTTTCCATTCAAAAAGCCAAATGGCGTGCCTTCCCTTCCGAGCCCTGCCGTGTGCCCAAACAGTGGTTTACCCCCACATATGGGGTATCATCGTACTCAGGACAAACTGGACAACAACATTTGGGGTCCAATTTCTCCTATTACCCTTGGAAAATTAAAAAATCCTGGGCTAAAAATCATTTTTGAGGAAAGAAAAATTATTTTTTATTTTCACGGCTCTGCGTTATAAACTTCTGTGAAGCACCTGGAGGTTATAAGTGCTCACTATGCATCTAGATAAGTTCCTTGGGGGGTCTAGTTTCCAAAATGGGGTCACTTGTAGGGGAGCTCCAATGTTTAGGCACACAGGGGCTCTCCAAACGCAACATGGTGTCCGCTAACGATTGGAGCTAATTTTCCATTCAAAAAGTCAAATGGCACGCCTCCCCTTCCGAGCCTTGTCGTGCACCCAAACAGTGGTTTACCCCCACATATGAGGTATCAACGTACTCAGCAGAAATTGCCCAACAAATTTTAGGATCCATTTTATCCTGTTACCCATGTGAAAATGAAAAAATTGAGGCTAAAAGAAATTTTGTGTGAAAAAAAAGTACTTTTTCATTTTTACGGATCAATTTGTGAAGCACCTGAGAGTTTAAAGTGCTCACTATGCTTCTAGATAAGTTCCTTGGGGGGTCTAGTTTCCAAAATGGGGTCACTTGTGGGAGCGCTCCAATGTTTAGGCACACAGGGGCTCTCCAAACGTGACATGGTCTCTGCTAGCGATGGAGATAATTTTTCATTCAAAAAGTCAAATGGCGCTCCTTCCCTTCCGAGCCTTACCATGTGCCCAAACAGTGGTTTACCCCCACATGTCAGGTATCAGTGTACTCAGGAGAAATTGTCCAACAAATTTTATGATCCATTTTATCCTGTTGCCCATGTGAAAATGAAAAAATTGAGGCTAAAATAATTTTTTTTGTGAAAAAACAGTACTGTTTCATTTTTACGGATCAATTTGTGAAGCACCTGGGGGTTTAAAGTGCTCACTATGCTTCTAGATAAGTTCCTTGGGGGGTCTAGTTTCCAAAATGGGGTCACTTGTGGCGGAGCTCCAATGTTTAGGCACACGGGGGCTCTCCAAACGCGACATGGTGTCCGCTAAAGATTGGAGCCAATTTTTCATTCAAAAAGTCAAATGGCGCTCCTTTCCTTCCAAGCCCTGCCGTATGCCCAAACAGTGGTTTACCCCCACATATGAGGTATCAGCGTACTCAGGACAAATTGGACAACATCGTTCGTGGTCCAGTTTCTCCTTTTACCCTTGGGAAAATAAAAAAAATTGTTGCTAAAAGATCATTTTTGTGACTAAAAAGTTAAATGTTCATTTTTTCCTTCCATGTTGCTTCTGCTGCTGTGAAACACCTGAAGGGTTAATAAACTTCTTGAATGTGGTTTTGAGCACCTTGAGGGGTGCAGTTTTTAGAATGGTGTCACTTTTGGGTATTTTCAGCCATATAGAACCCTCAAACTGACTTCAAATGTGAGGTGGTCCCTAAAAAAAATGGTTTTGTAAATTTTGTTGTAAAAATGGGAAATCACTGGTCAAATTTTAACCCTTATAACTTCCTAGCAAAAAAAAAATTTGTTTCCAAAATTGTGCTGATGTAAAGTAGACATGTGGGAAACGTTATTTATTAACTATTTTGTGTCACATAACTCTCTGGTTTAACAGAATAAAAATTCAAAATGTGAAAATTGTGAAATTTTCTAAATTTTCGCCAAATATCCGTTTTTTTCACAAATAAACTCAGAAATTATCGACCTAAATTAACCACTAACATGAAGCTCAATATGTCACGAAAAAACAGTCTCAGAATCGCTAGGATCCGTTGAAGTGTTCCTGAGTTATTACCTCATAAAGGGACACTGGTCAGAATTGCAAAAAACGGCAAGGTCATTAAGGCCAAAATAGGCTGGGTCATGAAGGGGTTAAAGTAATGATGGTCACTCATTTTTCTTTACTTAGCTGCTTTTTTATTGCCATAATACAAATTCTGACAGTGTATTCAGTAGGACTATTAGCTGTGCATCCACCAGACTTCTGCACAACACAACTGATGGTCCCAACACCATTTATAAGGCAAGAAATCCCATTTATTAAACCTGACAGGGCACACCTGTGAAGTGAAAACCATTCCCGGTGACTACCTCTTGAAGCTCATCAAGAGAATGTCAAGAGTGTGCAAAGCAGTCATCAAAGCAAAAGGTGGCTACTTTGAAGAACCTAGAATATAAGACATAATTTCAGTTGGTTCACACTTTTTTGTTAAGTATATAATTTCACATGTGTTAATTCATAGTTTTGAAGCCTTCAGTGTGAATGTAGAATTTTCAAGTCATGAAATCTTTAAATGAGAAGGTATGTCCAAACTTTTGGTCTGTACTGTATATATGTATATATGTATGTACAGTGGGGCAAAAAAGTATTTAGTCAGTCAGCAATAGTGCAAGTTCCACCACTTAAAAAGATGAGAGGCGTCTGTAATTTACATCATAGGTAGACCTCAACTATGGGAGACAAACTGAGAAAAAAAATCCAGAAAATCACATTGTCTGTTTTTTTTATCATTTTATTTGCATATTATGGTGGAAAATAAGTATTTGGTCAGAAACAAACAATCAAGATTTCTGGCTCTCACAGACCTGTAACTTCTTCTTTAAGAGTCTCCTCTTTCCTCCACTCATTACCTGTAGTAATGGCACCTGTTTAAACTTGTTATCAGTATAAAAAGACACCTGTGCACACCCTCAAACAGTCTGACTCCAAACTCCACTATGGTGAAGACCAAAGAGCTGTCAAAGGACACCAGAAACAAAATTGTAGCCCTGCACCAGGCTGGGAAGACTGAATCTGCAATAGCCAACCAGCTTGGAGTGAAGAAATCAACAGTGGGAGCAATAATTAGAAAATGGAAGACATTCAAGACCACTGATAATCTCCCTCGATCTGGGGCTCCACGCAAAATCCCACCCCGTGGGGTCAGAATGATCACAAGAACGGTGAGCAAAAATCCCAGAACCACGCGGGGGGACCTAGTGAATGAACTGCAGAGAGCTGGGACCAATGTAACAAGGCCTGCCATAAGTAACACACTACGCCACCATGGACTCAGATCCTGCAGTGCCAGACGTGTCCCACTGCTTAAGCCAGTACATGTCCGGGCCCGTCTGAAGTTTGCTAGAGAGCATTTGGATGATCCAGAGGAGTTTTGGGAGAATGTCCTATGGTCTGATGAAACCAAACTGGAACTGTTTGGTAGAAACACAACTTGTCGTGTTTGGAGGAAAAAGAATACTGAGTTGCATCCATCAAACACCATACCTACTGTAAAGCATGGTGGTGGAAACATCATGCTTTGGGGCTGTTTCTCTGCAAAGGGGCCAAGACGACTGATCCGGGTACATGAAAGAATGAATGGGGCCATGTATCGTGAGATTTTGAGTGCAAACCTCCTTCCATCAGCAAGGGCATTGAAGATGAAACGTGGCTGGGTCTTTCAACATGACAATGATCCAAAGCACACCGCCAGGGCAACGAAGGAGTGGCTTCGTAAGAAGCATTTCAAGGTCCTGGAGTGGCCTAGCCAGTCTCCAGATCTCAACCCTATAGAAAACCTTTGGAGGGAGTTGAAAGTCCGTGTTGCCAAGCGAAAAGCCAAAAACATCACTGCTCTAGAGGAGATCTGCATGGAGGAATGGGCCAACATACCAACAACAGTGTGTGGCAACCTTGTGAAGACTTACCGAAAACGTTTGACCTCTGTCATTGCCAACAAAGGATATATTACAAAGTATTGATATGAAATTTTGTTTCTGACCAAATACTTATTTTCCACCATAATATGCAAATAAAATGATAAAAAAACAGACAATGTGATTTTCTGGATTTTTTTTTCTCAGTTTGTCTCCCATAGTTGAGGTCTACCTATGATGTAAATTACAGACGCCTCTCATCTTTTTAAGTGGTGGAACTTGCACTATTGCTGACTGACTAAATACTTTTTTGCCCCACTGTATATACTGTATATATATGAGTTATATGGCTTTCTCTGCTGTTAAGTACAGTTCTGTCTCTTGCATAGTGTATTCTTGTTATTTTTGTTATTCCCAGTGCCCTCTTTAATACATAAGGGACATAGTTCCCTTTCTTGTTAGATATAAAATTACTGCTGATGGAGGAGCCGGTGACCAGACTACCAGTCCATCACCATCAGCTCCTCCATTAGAAAAGAAGATTTCCTATTCTCCATCAGCCATCGTTACATTATACAGCTAACAAGACAGGATGGTATGTAATAAAAAACAGAGTTCTATATAATACACTATATACGGGATGGTGCTGTACATAACAAGAGAGGGCACTGTATAATAAGGGACGGCAATATACATAATAAAGGAGACTACGTAATATACACTGCTCAAAAAATAATGGGGACACTAAAATCCCTCATCCTTGATATCACTGAATGAAATATTCCAGTTGTAAATCTTTATTCATTACATAGTGGAATGTGTTGAGAACAATAAAACCTAAAAAATGTCAATGTAAATCACAACTAATATCCCACAGAGGTCTGGAGTTGAAATGATGCTCAAAATCAAAGTGGAAAGAGAAGTTAACGGCTGATCCAACTTCAGTGGAAATGCCTCAAGACAAGGCAATGATGCTCAGTAGTGTGTGTGGCCTCCACATGCCTGTATGACCTCCCTACAATGCCTGGGCATGCTCCTGATGAGGCAGCGGATGGTCTCCTGAGGGATCTCCTCCCAGACCTGAACTGAAGCATTCGCCAACTCTTGGACAGTCTGTGGTGCAACGTGACGTTGGTGGATGGTGCGAGATATGGTGTCCCACATGTGTTCAATCGGATTCAGGTCTGGGGAACGGGCGGGCCAGTCCATAGCTTCAATGCCCTCATCTTGCAGAAACTGCTGACACACTGCAGCCACATGAGGTCTGGCATAGTCCTGCATTAGGAGGAACCCAGGGCCAACCGCACCAGCATATGGTTTCACAAGGGGTCTGAGGATCTCATCTCGGTACATAATGACAGTCAGGCTACCTCTGGCGAGCACATGGAGGGCTGTGCGGCCCTCCAAAGAAATGCCACCCCAGACTATTACTGACCCACTGCCAAACAGGTCATGCTGAAGGATATTGCAGGCAGCAAATCACTCTCCATGGCGTCTCAAGACTCTGCCACATGTGCTCAGTGTGAACCTGCTTTCATCTGTGAAGAGCACAGGGCGCCAGTGGCGAATTTGCCAATCCTGGTGTTCTGTGGCAAATGCCAAGCATCCTGCACAGTGTTGGGCTGTGAGAACAACCCTCATCTGTGGACATCAGGCACTCAGACCACCCTCATGGAGTCGGTTTCTAACCATTTGTGCAGACACATGCACATTTGTGGTGAACAGAGACGTGAGCACTGCTGCGGAGGTGCACGGGTAGGTTCCCACACCTTAGGATCATAAATATAAATAGACCCGGCACTCAACTTCAATGCAAGTTGCTTGAGAATTTATTGTGTAGTACCAACAAAAAACGTTTCGGTCTCATGCGACCTTCTTCAGTTACTACAATGTGTAAGAAATTAAACAGACATAAAAAATAATCAACCAAAATACAAAAAAACAAAAGTATATACAACGTACAGGACAGGTCATATCTTAGTACAAGCATGTAGAAACAACGCATGGATTCCACAAAATAGTCCTATACCCACAGAAAATGATGTTATAGTGGAAGATAGAAGAGAAGGAAGGACAGGCGTACCATGTTTCGGGAAGATAGCGTGTCACTCCGTGAGCATAAAAGGTAGGTCATGTTGGAGTCACTGAGGAAAAAAGTGGGGTGCATATGTAGCGCCCCCACCGCCGCAGGGCCGTAGGGGCTACCCGGTACCGGGCCTCTGAGTCTCTGCTCTGGGGTTGTCACGGTGGCTAGGCCCGGTCCGTGACCCTGCCGAGGGGCGTACAGTGATAGATATGATGTAGATGGTGGTGATGAGGCTGTAGTGGTGCAGTGCAGTAAATAACGAGGACACCAGGTTGCAGTCTCTTTACCTCTTTACTGAAGATCTCTGGGTCCTCAGTCCAGAACACGGTTCACCAGGCTGCGCAAGTCCGGCCGGTCCAATAGCACCTCCAGAGTTCTCTTCACAGGTGGAAATCGGTGCCTTCCTTCTAGCGCTATGTGTTGTGGTCCTTCCCTGCTGTGCTTACAGAAAGTCCCCCACAACTGTTGTGTCTGTTTCTTAAGTTCCCTCACAACTCGATTAGATGATGTTCTGCTAATCCTCCGTCCCTCCCTGTTGTTCTGGTTGGGACAGCACCCGTTTGACGGGTAGGCTCGGAGCTCTTCCGGGACCCTAGAGTCGCCCCTCTCCACAAGTTGCCCCCCAAGACTGCATAGTTGATTTAAGTTAGACAGCCCGCCTTAGACTGACTGCCCTGCCGCTGTTTAGAGTATTGCTTGAAGCTGAATGTTATGATACTCCCTCGGCGTTCCGGCCACCGGTAGTGCGCCTCAGTAGGATGTTGCTTCGGTCTTACAGCACGACTCCTACTGGTATTTCTCCTTTTGCGTGATCTCGTTTCTCACTCAGCACAATCTATCTCTCTTCTAATCCTTCCTTGGGCACCGCCGCTACCCGGAGCAGGCACAGTCCCGTTACGTTCGTTCAAGTTGCCAAGTCTCTGTCAGGATCCCACCCCCGACAGAGACCCTACTGTATCTTCCCCTACAACACCCTCTGCCACAAGGTGTTGCCTGGTTCCAACCCAGTCAGCTTTCTGATCTAACTTCCTGCCTGACCCCCAGTTTACCCACTATGGTGGGGTGTGGCCTAGTGAATAGAACCCTTAGCTCCCCCCGGAGGCCCGACTGTGAAATGTATTGGTGTCTGTGATACCTGATCAGATGAACTCCTTCAGTGCCATCAGACGCACCATAGCTCCCCATAGTGGCGGAGCCACAGTACTGCAACGACCAGGACTCTGGGGCGCTGCACATATGAGTGTTATTATAAAGTAAGATGAGATGTCATACGTGCCCCAATGGATCACTATTACCTGAGGTGCCAGTGCCCTGCTTTTGGAATAGGCTGAAAGCTGTGGGGAGAGGACGCTTCCTCTCCCCACAGCATATTCTGTTGTTTAAGTGTTCCCTTTATTTTTTTGAGCAGTGTGTATACATTTATGTGTGTGTGACTATAGATATATATTTAAATATATATGTAGCTTTGACGCCATAAAAGGAGGAGGGCCGAGACACATTTCTTGCTCAGGGGCCCCAAGCTGTCAGTGTCCGCCACTGGCAGAAATTGTCTGCTATTTCCATCCATTAGTTTGGCCTGTAAGTTCGACCAGACTACTGCATTCTGTGATTTTTAGTACAGTACAAAGGCTATCGTTTGATCATGCATGGGCTAAAAATAAGTTTCAACTTTACCATAACTTAAGGCTGAATTAAGACACCTGTATAACGCTATCCTACTGTGATTTTTCATACTGACTGCTGAACTCCTGTGACACGAATTAAACAGCCTCATAGGTATATATAAGACTGTTATGGTCAGGTCAGAAGACCTGCAGTTAAACCTCAAATGGTGGTTTCAGACTGTGATATATAAATATCTGAGGCCTTTTACTGAATTCAGATTTCTGTTTTTTACAGTCCGTGCATATACCATATAGGTATATACATACTTCCCAACTATGAAAGATAAGAGGGACACACTGCAGAATGACAATTTTTAAATTATACCAAGTCACTAACTTAACCTCACACTCAACATCTCTTTTATGCATCCACACAGAAATATTGTGAAGCCCGTTAGCATTCCCACACAGAGTGGTACCATTTTCATGGCCCCCATAGTGTCCCCCATACATTACGATGTCCCTCCAAACATAGTATGTGTCCCCACAGTGTACACACAGCTCTGTTACATCAACACATAAGCACACCTTACACGTGTCCTGCTCCTCGTTTCCGCTGCCTAGCTATTGAATCTCTCCACCGCTGCTATAAGGAGACTGAATATCCTGCCAGAACCTTTAGGTCATGTGAGAATGGCACATGGCAACAACAATAACAAAACTTTCATACTGGGCTTTTCTTGTATTGGGCTCAAAGCACTAAAGGGTCCCGGCCGTATCACCAGTCACTATACAGTGGAGAAGCATGTGATGGCTCCCAGCTCCACCGTTATATTCAGTAGTATCTGTGCCATGAGAAGACAGATAAGCCAAAGCCGGAACATAGCTTATGACCCCCTGCTCATTATATCTGTCTTGTTTTCATATTTTAGGCTCCCATTTACATTTTATCTTTCATATCTGTGGCCATATCTGGTTCCTGCATTGGTATATACAGTATATTATCCCATTATTTTTTTTCTACTCCTATACATTCCAGTTGACATGCCTCTGTTTTACACGTGCGTGCAGTGCTCTCTTGTGCTGCTCCACACTGCGCATGTCCACATCATTCTTCAGCTTTCCCTGTCACCATTCAGCTTGCGCATGTGCGCTACATACAAATATCACTGGAAGGAGTTCACTGCGTGGCCCTTTGCTGGTATAAAACACTCCATCCAACCATCTGTGAACACAACACATCCCACCATCTGTGAACACAAACAGGCTCTCCATGCATGTGTTGTAACTGTCACACAGCCGCGACACTTTGCAGCTGCGGAGCCGAATAGTTGATCAGCCGGTGTGATCCAAGAAGCCGGGTTCCCTCTGCAGCTTATTTAATAATCGCTATAGCTTGCCGAAAGAGCAGGGACACGAGCAAATTCGCTCAACTCTACCTCACTAATTCTGTCTTAGTTTTGCCATTCTGAATGGGGTTTGGAGGCTGCTGGAATTGTGTGTCCCCACATGTCCTGTTTACCTCTTATCGGAGAGGGAGGGAGAGAGTCATAGATTGATCAGCTCTCTCCCTGTGATTGCAGCTCAGTGTGTCAGTACTACAGGACATGGCTGATGAGCTGCCACAAACAATCCTTAGGCTATGTGCACACGATGTGGATTTGCTGCGGATCCGCAGCGGATTTTTCAGCGCAGAAACGCTGCAGATCCGCACTGTGATGTACAGTACAATGTAAATCAATGGGGTAAATAGCTGTGCAGATGGTGCGGAAAAATCAGTGCGGAATTGCTGCGGATTTCAAAGAAGTCCATGTCACTTCTTTTGTGCAGATCTGCAGCGTTTCTGCACCCCTCCATGTTAAAAATCCGCATTGGCAAAAACCGCAGAAAATCCGCACAAAATCTGCATCAATTCCACATAAAAACCACACAAAATCCTCAAGAAAACCGCGACAAATCCGCGGCTGCGGATTCGGCCAGGAAATGCGGATTTTGTGCAGAAAATTCTGCACCTCTTTTCTTGCGTGTGCACATAGCCTTAGTAGTGTCCTGCTAGTGTAGCTGTCTCCTGCTGGTAGCAGCGCACAAAGACATAGAGACTGCTTGTTAGCAACAATACACGTCACATACAGAAATAGCCTATTACAGCAGTATCTCTGCCTGCGCTGCTGCACAAGTTATTCACCGATCACTTCTTTGCCAGGGTCCAGTCATGGAACTGTGGTGATCGCTCTTCCAACTCCTCAGGAGCTGTGTCAGTCAGGCACATATCGTAATGCCATTCCCCACTCTCCTCTCCTGCGGTGTGAGAGAGCCATGTCTTTGACACCTAGATTCAACCAGGAGACAAGATGAAGCGTGGCAAGGCATCAAGTGGCCCCATGCAACCTGCAGGGGACTGGCCCAGGATGAAAAAGCCCTCTGCCATGGAGGCCAGCCCATGAGACACACAGGAGTGGCCCGCGAACCATATGTGGCTCACAAGCTACAGGTTGGGGAACCTTGCCTTAGTATACACATTGTACTTATCATGTCATAGAAAGAAAATAATAGTGAATCATCCACGCGCTTCATATCGCTGCATAAGACTCACAGTTCAATGTAATTTTTGTAGTCATGTCAGAGTTTTTCTCCCAAAAAGAGAAGTCTTGTGTAATGCTTTTGAAACTGCATGTCACATCACTTTTTTTTCATAAACACATGTACATTTGCATAAAATCGTTTTATAGTGGTTGAATCTAAGAGTTAGTGCCGCTTTAAGTAGATCCTTATGTTATAAAGATCTGTCCTATGGTGTTTATTAAATGTCCGCCCCATATGTGAGTACAATATCAGCTATTTTTTGCGCTATGCAGAGCACATTGGGGACATATATAGAGCATTCTAAAATGCACAGTTATCTGCTAAACCCTGATAATTTCTATCCCATGACGAAGAAGAAGTTGACCAAGAAGTACTTGGTGAAGAAAGAACACAAGGATGTTTAGTTATTTCTCATTCTTCTGAGCAGCGAAGTAATTTAGAATTTGTTTTACACTAAGGGTACCGTCTCACAGTGGCACTTTGGTAGCTATGACGGCACGATCCATGACGCTCCAGCGTCGCTCCATTATCGCTCCAGCGTCGTAGACTGCGGTCACACTTCACAATGCACGGCACTGGAGCGATAATTTCATGACGTATTTGCGATGCAGAAGTCGTACGGGACAGTACGATATACAATATATGCAGTATACAATATCGTGCACACCTTTGTTACACGATGCGATCATGCCGCCACAGCGGGACACTTGACGACGAAAGAAAGTTTCAAACGATCTGCTACGACGTACGATTCTCAGCGGGGTCCCTGATCGCAGTAGCGTGTCAGACACAGCGAGATCGTAAGTATATCGCTGGAACATCACGGATTGTGCCATCGTAGCGACCAAAGTGCCACTGTGAGACGGTACCCTAACATTGTTTGTTATTAGTGTTGAGCGATACCGTCCGATACTTGAAAGTATCGGTATCGGAAAGTATCGGCCGATACCGGCAAAGTATCGGATCTAATCCGATACCGATACCCGATACCAATACAAGTCAATGGGACTCAAGTATCGGACGGTTTCCCTGATGGTTCCCAGGGTCTGAAGGAGAGGAAACTCTCCTTCAGGCCCTGGGAACCATATTAATGTGTAAAATAAAGAATTAAAATAAAAAATATTGCTATACTCACCTCACCGAGGGAACCGGCAGCGTTCTTTTCTTAAAATGCGCGCTTTTCCTTCCATTTTAAGAAAAGAACGCTGCCGGTTCCCTCGGTGAGGTCCAGGCTGCGTCGGAGAGGTGAGTATAGCAATATTTTTTATTTTAATTCTTTCTTTTACACATTAATGTTGTTTCGATACCGATACCCGATACCACAAAAGTATCGGATCTCGGTATCGGAATTCCGATACCCGCAAGTATCGGCCGATACCCGATACTTGCGGTATCGGAATGCTCAACACTATTTGTTATCTGCCGTCATTTTCTTTCAGAGGTTTGAAGCCTTGGCAGCTTTGTGTACCTAGTGGCTGGAGGGCTTAGGAGCAAACAGTAATGCTGAGAGCAGGCTTTTTCTCACAAGAGTATCTTGGTGGGTGCTTGATTTCTTATGATTTTGCCACTTTCACTCCCTATTGAGTTTGATGCAATTTTCCCTCATAACAAAATCTAACATGATGGGAAGTAGAAAAAGAAAGACTATTAATTGGTAAACAAGCTGGGTTTTGCAGCCTTTTTCGAGAATATCTGACTTTTGTAAGCAATAAAAATCATAAGCAGACAAAATAAAATGAACAATGCCAAGTCCAGCTTTTACATAAAAAACATCTGTAAATAGATTAATGTAGTGACAAAACTCAGAAGAAATAATCTCTTGCCAACCCAGGAAGATAGTCATTGGGCGACATGCAACTTTATAAATAGTGCACTTAGTGTGAAAGGGGTTAGCCTGGGATAAGACACTACAAAAAAATAAATTTTCTGCATCACATTCGCCACCTGGTCACAAAGAGTGTGAACAGCATCCATACTGGCAAAAAAGAAAAACATATTGGCCAGACATAATGTGATGCTAGTCACTTCTCACAGCCAAGCCGTGAGTCAGAGTGGTCAAAAAGTCCAAGGTCAGAAGCCAGGAGGGTATGTCATAAACAGAAGGAAGAGACAAAAGCATAGTCAGGTAACGTTTTGGTCAGAGTATCGGGAGGATAACGGATCAGAGCTGAAGGGGTTAAACAGTCAGATGGTCAGAACAAAGTCCAAGGTCAGGCAACAGATCAAGCATACAGAACTCAAGGCACAGGAAATCACAGCTCAAACCTCACAAGCTAAATGTACATCTGGTAGAGTTCTGGGAGACACAGCTCAGTTAAGAAGCATGGCAATTAACTGGAATAATGAACACATAGAGACAGCTGACGCCTCACAGTCTCAGATTGGACAGTAGAGCTGTCAATGAACACACTGAAAGCTCAGCACGCCCCTGTACCAGATTGGATGGCTGTGCTTTCAGTAGCTGCAACCCAAACACACTGGGGGGTGGAACTGTAACAACAATCTTTAGATTTCATGATGCATTGCACACAGTCAAGGCGCTCAGTGCCAGAGGCAGCAAAACAACCCAAAAACATCTTTGAACTTCCACCATATTTGACTGTAGGTAATGTGTTCATTTCTTTGTAGGCCTCATTCCATTTCCAGTAAACAATAGACTTATGTGCTTTACCAAAAAGCAATTTCTTGGTCTCATCTGTCTACAAGATGTTTTCCCAGAAAGATTTTGGCTTACTTATGTACATTTTTGCAAAATGCAGTCTAGCATTTTTATGTCTCTGTGTAGTCAGTGGAGTCCTCCTGGGTCTCCTGCAATAGCGTTTCCTTTCATTCAAATGTTAATGGATATTTTGTGCTGACATTGATGCACCCTGAGCCTGCAGGACAACTTGAATTTCTTTGTAACTTGGGGCTGCTTATCCATCATCAGGACTCTCCTGCATAGCAACTTTTCATGAATTTTTCTCTGCTGTCCACGTCCAAGGCGATTATCTAATTTGTGTAGGGTGTAAGCTTCTTAATTTTGTTGCACATCATGGACCAAAGGAACGTCAAGATGTCTGGAGATGGACTTGTAAACTTGAAATTGTTGATATTTTTCAACAATTTTCACTCTCAAGTCCTCAGACAGTTCTTTTTTCATCTTTCTGTTTGCCATGCTTAGCGTGGCACTCACAGACACATTATGCAAAGATTGATTTAACTTCTCCCCTTTTATCTGATTTAAGGTGTGATTTTCATATTGCCCACACTTGTTACTTGCCACAGGTGAGTTTTGACAAGCATCACATCTTTGAAACAAAGTTGCTTACCAACATTTTTGGTAAGTTGGCAACAATTTTGTCCAGTCTATTTGGGGGGTTCCGTGTGAAATTATTTTCAATTTGCTTTTTTTTCTAAATTTTTTGTGTTGTTCTAATACACAGAAAGGAAATGAACATATGTATAACAAAACGTGTAATTACAATCATTTTCTGAGAGAAATACTTCATTTTTTGGAACATTTGCAAAGGCTCCAACACTTTTGGCCTGTATAATAATATTTTGTCTCATGATTTAGGTCAATCCTGCCGTGTATATGGAGCGGCCCCCAGACGCAGGATGGCGGGGTACTCAGTACCGGGTCTATCGGTTCTGAGGATGTCACGGTGGCCTGACCCGGTCCATGGTCCTGCTAAGGGGTGCCTAATAAAAGGTGTAGGTGGCGGTGTAGGTTGCGGTAAATGACGAGGACACAGGGTTGCAGTCTCTTTACCTCTTTACTGAAGGCTTCGGCATCCGCAATCCAGAGCACTGTTAACCGGGCTGTCCGAGACCGGCCGGTCCGAAGGCACATCCAGAGTTTCCTTTGCAGGTGGAAATCCGTGCCTACCTACTAGCGCCTGGGTGTTGTAGTACTTCCCTGCTGAGCACCATGGGATAGTCCTCACAACTGTCGTGTATGTTTCTGTTCTTTCTCTCTCCGTCCCCCAGATGATATGGATAGGACGCCCCCGTATGACGGGGTAGGCCTGGAGTTATTTTATAGGGACCCTAGAGACACCCCTCTCCCACAATTGCCTCCGTTGTCTTCATTAGGTGATTAAGGTGAGGCAGCCCACCTAAAGTTGACTGCCCTGCCATTGGTTTGAAGTAATGCATGGAGCCCAATACTTCCTCGGCGTTCCAGCCACCGGCTACGCGCCTCAGTAGGATGTTGCCGATCTCGGGGCACGACTCCTACTGGTTCTCTCGCCTTTGTGCTGTGATCTCGTTTCTCACTTCTCCACAATAAACCTCACTTCTTATCCTTTCTTAAGATACCGCCGCAATGGAGTGCAGGCGCGGTTCCATAAAGATCTGTCCTTTTCGCTAGGCCTCTGTCAGGATCCCACCCCTGACAGGGACCCCCCTGAATCTTCCCAAGCAACCTCTTCTCTCACTAGGTGTTGCCTGGGCAAAACCCAGTCAGCTTCTTCCTAACTTCCTATCCAGCCCCCAGTTTTACCAGATTGTGAGGAGTGGCCTAATCATAGAACCCTTTGCTCCCCCTGGTGGCCGGAGTGTGAAGTGTAATGTGTGACTGTGATACCTGGTCAGGTGAACTCCTTAAGTGCCATCAGACGTACCATTACTCCCCTTAGTGGCAGAGCAACAGTACTGCAACGACCAGGACTCTGGGGCGCTGCACTCCCCCCCCCCCCCCCCCGGTTAAATCCAGTACTCCCGGACTGGGAAAGAAGAACAACAATACATGTTAGCAAAAGACATGCAAATTTTTTAAATGCAATAAACAAGTAAATTTTAACAGAGCTTCCCTTTATGGGAGGTGAGGACACTTGAACGTTACAAACGGAAACATATTTACATTTTTACTCAAGGTTATAAATAACACTTATGACTAACTCGACTATAAATAGCCATCATTACCCAGCTGGGTATTCTGTCTATTAAGTGCAAATTTTGAACAATAATTTAACTTTTCCTTTAAGGGCGTATAAGCTGAACCCACTAAAGGCTTACTATAAAACTCTAAAATATAAATTAACTTTGTCTTTATTTCTCTTTTCTAAATGCAACATTTTTCTTTATTCTCTGATTTCGAACATGCAGGACCGCCTGGCTACTCGTCCGGGCCTACTGCCTCTTTTCTTCTATGAGCTCAATTTGTATTCACAGTATAAGATCAATCAACCATATCTCTATGGTTTCCAGGAGGACTCACTAACCCCTACGGGTTCACTTCTTTTCAACTTTTTCCTGTCCTCAACTTCTAGTAACATTATCGAACATTTCCTATTATTTCTTAAATAACTACACACTATTCACTAAAATTCAACGTTCTTAAAGTAACATTATACTTAAGTGCAACACATGAACATTCCCTTTAAGAGGGGACCAAGTCTCTTTGAGGTAGTGCAGACTCTCTATCTGCAAGTCTGTTTAAGGCAAGAACGTCTGCGCTGTATTCAAGAACAGTCTCTTCAAAAAGTTCTCCTTTTTGTAAAACCAGTAGGGGGCACCTTTAAGAAGGTGCGAACTATTTACAGCACAGTTTGTGAACCATTCACCATCCATGATTCGGCAGTCCTTGTAAACAATGATGAACAAAAGCAAAAACAAAAAGCAAAAACAATAGGGATCCCGGGTCAACTAAGGGATCCCTTTAAGGACAACCCTGGTCGGGTATCAGCAGCAACACAGCAGGAAGACAAACAGTTAACTATTTACAGTTTCGTTGTTCCAAGGTTTATCCTCATAGTAGGTTGCAAGACACCAGCCGATAGCGAACACTTCCTGCCCGGGGAAGCTCCGGTTTCCTGTTCTCGGCTGATGCGGTGTCAGTATCAGTGGTTCGTCTCTCAGGTACGGTCAGGTCACCCGGTGTCTGGATTCGAATGTCAGCTTTGGTTGCAAGTTCAGTAGCAGCAAAAATGCACACCGTGGTGATGGTAGCAGAATTTGTCAGGTCCGGGTTAGTCGTAGTCAGGACAGCAGGTGGCGCCACTGCAGGCTCGCATCGTTGAACGTTCCGAGCGCACCATCCTTGCGCACTCCGATGGCGAGTGTAGGTCACCTGGTCCCCTTTACATAGTAGTGGATCGTCACATCTGTTGCGGAACGGGGTCTTCACATTGTAGCTGGTAAAGAAGATTTCAGACGGCAGTCCCGGTTCTTGTATAGAGCCCCAATCCTGTTTCGGGTGAAAGGATAGTACAGTCCCCCGTTTTACCAAGTCCTTCTTACCGCGTACAGTCTTTGGGTTTTGTACTTTCGGTGGGTCACTTTGTTCTGTCTCTTTTCAGTTTTTCCAGTGTAGAATTAAACATTGTTTATATTGTTCCCAAGTGAGCACAGCAATGCTGAGGCCCTCTTGTCTGGCCCCATCTGGTCCAATCCTCGGGGTATCCCATTGGAAGATCACCCCCTCTGAGCTCACATCTAGCGGTTCTCCCATAGTCGTCGGTAACGAAGGCACCAGCTTCTCCATAGTGTCGGGGGTTACCACTACCAGCTCAGCGGAGAGGAATCGGTCACTGTAGGGGTGGGGAGCAGTCATGGGAGCAGGATCGGTCGGGAGAGCAGGGGCGCTTTCCATACCTGCGTCTGATGTGGTTCCATCGATGCCGATCTGTTCCACTGACAAGGACATGGAGTCGGCAGCGGCTCGGACCGCGGTTCCTCCAAGGCGTCTCTCCGGCACGGCTCCGCATTCCATTGCTTCACATCTACTGGCTCCATGTTCGGGATAGGTTGACTCGGCTCCCCCGCCTGCGGCTCCAAGAGGTCCGGCTCCTCCAGCTGCGGTGGATTCGGATCCGCCTCCGGCTGGTGGGGATAGTCCGGGATCACTTCGTCGTCGTTCCGGTACTCGCTGGTCACCCTCGCTGTTCCGCAGTTGGCAGCTGCACACACACCTGGTTCCGCCATCTTCCCAGGGTGGGGCTCCTTCTTGTCTTGGTTCCCGCCGTTGCAAATCAGGGGGCGGTTCTCCTCTGCTTCGGGGCAGGTCGTCATCTTGCAGCAATAATCGGAGGAGGCGGTCGCCACTTTTGGTGCCATTTTGATAGTCTCCTCCCATGGCATGCTTTTCTTCTTCCTCTGCGCTCCTCGTGGTGCTGAAATGGCAGCGGTTTTGGCGGGAACTTTTGGCGGCAAATAGCAATACACAGTCTTTGCTATAAATCACGGTTCAAGCACAATTCAGTCACAGTTCCAAGGCACACATGACCTGATTCTTCAGGCTTAAGTAGATCCTGTTCGTGACGCCAAGTTGGAGCGGCCCCCAGACGCAGGACGGCGGGGTACTTGGTACCGGGTCTATCGGTTCTGAGGATGTCATGGTGGCCTGACCCGGTCCATGGTCCTGCTAAGGGGTGCCCAATAAAAGGTGTAGGTGGTGGTGTAGGTTGCGGTAAATGACGAGGATACAGGGCTGCAGTCTCTTTACCTCTTTACTGAATGCTTCGGCATCCGCAATCCAGAGCACTGTTAACCGGGCTGTCCGAGACTGGCCGGTCCGAAGGCACATCCAGAGTTCCCTTTGCAGGTGGAAATCCGTGCCTACCTACTAGCGCCTGGGTGTTGTAGTACTTCCCTGCTGAGCACCAAGGGATAGTCCTCACAACTGTCGTGTATGTTTCTGTTCTTTCTCTCTCCGTCCCCCAGATGATATGGATAGGACGCACCCGTATGACGGGGTAGGCCTGGAGTTATTTTATAGGGACCCTAGAGACGCCCCTCTCCCACAATTGCCTCTGTTGTCTTCATTAGGTGATTAAGGTGAGGCAG
This sequence comes from Ranitomeya variabilis, assembly GCF_051348905.1. Taxonomy (NCBI): domain Eukaryota; kingdom Metazoa; phylum Chordata; class Amphibia; order Anura; family Dendrobatidae; genus Ranitomeya; species Ranitomeya variabilis. Next base: position 578,167,127 of record NC_135236.1, read on the forward strand.
CCCACCTAAAGTTGACTGCCCTGCCGTTGGTTTGAAGTAATGCGTGGAGCCCAATGCTTCCTCGGCATTCCGGCCACCGGCTACGCGCCTCAGTAGGATGTTGCCGATCTCGGGGCACGACTCCTACTGGTTCTCTTGCCTTTGTGCTGTGATCTCGTTTCTCACTTCTCCACAATAAACCTCGCTTCTTATCCTTTCTTAAGATACCGCCGCAATTGAGTGCAGGTGCGGTTCCGTAACGATCTGTCCTTTTCGCTAGGCCTCTGTCAGGATCCCACCCCTGACAGGGACCCCCCTGAATCTTCCCAAGCAACCTCTTCTCTCACTAGGTGTTGCCTGGGCAAAACCCAGTCAGCTTCTCAGTAACTTCTTATCCAGCCCCCAGTTTTACCAGATTGTGAGGAGTGGTCTAATCATAGAACCCTTTGCTCCCCCTGGTGGCCGGAGTGTGAAGTGTAATGTGTGACTGTGATACCTGGTCAGGTGAACTCCTTAAGTGCCATCAGACGTACCATTACTCCCCTTAGTGGCAGAGCAACAGTACTGCAACGACCAGGACTCTGGGGCGCTGCATACAGTATATCTTGCATTGTATATCTTCTAGTGTATATCTTGACTTCCTTATTGGTGAATACGAAGTGGTTATTTCTAAAGTAGCAATACTTTACCAGCTTCAGGATATTGATGACAGGATTTGTAAGAAAGTCAGTGGCAAGTCTCTTGGATGGATATTTATAAAGCAGTAAGGATGCTCTCATGCTTGTTAATTCTTAATTACATCTAAAACCTAATTTGTTTTTTTGTAAAAAATCATCTATCCTTTTACACCAAATATTACAACATCTACTACTATTACTACTACAACTACTGTTGTTACTACTACTAATACTACTGCTACTACTACTTCTAATAATAATAATAAAAGCTATACGTCAAAGACAGAGGCAGCTTCTCACTACAGGTATTTTAAATTAATTGAATTAATCATAAGCTTAAAAGTCTCAAGCGGTCGTGTTTAACTTCCTCGGGTTTAATTAAAACATCTGTGCACTTTTAATTTATCGATTTCTTCAACTCATATGTCATGTTTTTAACACACCTCAGCATGCACTGCATCATTTTTAACCCAATTTCCACTTAACTGAAGCAATTAAATTCACACTGGATTAATTAAAGCATCCATACTTTAGTGCTTAAGTCAGCTTGTGTGGCTTTCCCCTCATGGTTTGTGAATGTCAGGGATTTGACACACCTGATGAGTTTTTTGTCCTCTGAAATTCTTGGATGAATCTCTTACTTTCATTGAAATAGGATGCTTTGGAAATGCAGCTTTTGTAAGTTTGTTTGGATACTGAGAGAATGGATTTTATAATCCTGTACACTACTGAGCAGCCGAATGTTCACATACATGCATGATTAGGTGAGGTGTACAGCAGAGGGAATGCTAAAATACATGTACCATTGTTAGCAAAAAGGTTAAAGGGCTTTTCTAGCATTGTCTTTCCTCAAGATAGGTTAATCAATATCCAACCAGTGGGGTCCAACTTTTTGTCACCCCTGCCCTGGTTCAGCTCTGTTTACCTACCTTACTTCTACTTAGTAACGGCCCTTTTCGGTATTGCAGCAGCCTTTGAGTCACTTTAACCCCTTAGTGACAGAGCCAATTTGGTACTTAATGACCGAGCCAATTTTTACAATTCTGACCAGTGTCACTTTAAGAGGTTATAACTCTGGAACGCTTTATCGGATCCCGCTGATTCTGAGATTGTTTTTTCGTGACATATCGTACTTCAAGTTAGTGGTAACATTTCTTCGATATTACTTGCGATTATTTATGAAAAAAATGGAAATATGGCGAACATTTTTAACATTTTGCAATTTTCAAACTTTGTATTTTTATGCCCTTAAATCAGAGAGATATGTCACAAAAAATAGTTCATAAATAACATTTCCCACATGTCTACTTTACATCAGCACAATTTTGGAAACAATTTTTTTTTTTGTTAGGGAGTTATAAGGGTTAAAAGTTGACCAGCAATTTCTCATTTTTACAACACCATGTTTTTTTTAGGGACCACATCACCTTTGAAGTCATTTTGAGGGGTCTATATGATAGAAAATAACCAAGTGTGACAACATTCTAAAAACTGCACCCCTCAAGCTGCTCAAAACCACATTCAAGAAGTTTATTAACCCTTTACGTACTTCACAGGAACTGAAACAATGTGGAAGAAAAAAATGAACATTTAACTTTTTTTTGCAAACATTTTACTTCAGAACCATTTTTTTTAATTTTCACAAGTGTAAAAACAGAAATTTAACCACAAATTTTGTTGTGCAATTTTTCCTGAGTACGCCAATACCCAATATGTGGAGGTTAACTACTGTTTGGGCACACCGCAGAGCTTGGAAGTGAAGGAGCACCGTTTGACTGTTTCAATGCAGAATTGGCTGGAATTGAGATCGGACGCCATGTCGCGTTTGGAGAGCCCCTAATGTGCCTAAACAGTGGAGACCCCCCACAAGTGATACCATTTTGGAAACTAGACCCCTTAAGGAACTTATCTAGATGTGTGGTGAGCACTTTGAACCCCCAAGTGCTTCACAGAAGTTTATAACGTAGAGCCATGAAAATAAAAAATCACATTTTTTCTACAAAAATTATCTTTTTGCCCCCAAATTTTTATTTTCACAAGGGTAACAGGAGAAATTAGACCACAAAAGATGTTGTGCAATTTCTCCTGAGTACGTCGATACCCCATATGTGGGGGTAAACCACTGTTTGGGCGCACCGCAGAGCTTGGAAGAGAAGGAGTGTCGTTTTACTTTTTCAATGTAGAATTGGCTGGAATTGAGATCGGACGCCATGTCACGTTTGGAGAGCCGCTGATGTGCCTAAACAGTGGAGACCCCCCACAAATGACACCATTTTGGAAACTAGACCCCTTAAGGAACTTATCTAGATGTGTGGTGAGCACTTTAAACCCCCAGGTGCTTCACAGAAGTTTATAACGTAGAGCCGTGAAAATAAAAAAATCGAATTTTTTCTACAAAAATGATTTTTTTTGCCTCCAAATTTTTATTTTACCAAGGGTAACAGGAGAAAATGGACCCCAGAAGTTGTTCTACAATTTGTATTGAGTACGCCGACAGCCCATATGTGGGGGTAAACCACTGTTTGGGCGCATGGCTGAGCTCGGAAGCAAAGGAGCGCCATTTAAATTTTCAATGCAAAATTGACTGGAATTGAGATCGGACGCCATGTCGCGTTTGGAAAGCCCCTGATGTGCCTAAACAGTAGAAACCCCCCAAAAGTGACCCCATTTTGAAAACTAGACCCCCCATGGAATTTATCTAGATGTGTAGTGAGAACTTTGAATGCCCAAGTGCATCACAGAAGTTTATAATGCAGAGTCGTGAAAATAAAAAATATTTTTTTTTATCAATAAAGATTTTTTAGCCCCCAAGTTTTTATTTTCACAAGGGTAACAAGAGAAATTGGACCCCAAAAGTTGTTCTCCAATTTGTCCTGAGTATGCTGGTACCCCATATGTGGGGGTAAACCACTGTTTGGGCGCACGGCAGAGCTCGGAAGGGAAGGAGCGCCATTTTGGAATGCAGACTTTGATAGAATTGTCTGCGGGCGTTATGTTGCGTTTGCAGACCCCTAATGTACCTAAACAGTAGAAACCCCCAACAAGTGACCCCATTTTGGAAAATAGACCCCCCAAGGAACTTATCTAGATATGTGGTGAGAACTTTGAATGCCCAAGTGCTTCACACAAGTTTATAATGCAGAGTAGTGAAAATAAAAAAATATTTTTTTTTCCCACAAAAAAGATTTTTTAGCCCCCAAATTTTTATTTTCACAAGGGTAACAAGAGAAATTGGACCTCAAAAGTTGTTGTCCAATTTGTCCTGAGTATGCTGGTACCCAATATGTGGGGGTAAACCACTGTTTGGGCGCACGGCCGAGCTCGGAAGGGAAGGAGCGCCATTTTGAAATGCAGGCTTTGATAGAATGGTCTGTGGGCGTTATGTTGCGTTTGCAGAGCCACTGATGTACCTAAACAGTAGAAACCCCCCACAAGTGACCCCATTTTGAAAACTAGACCCCCCCAAGGAACTTATCTAGATATGTGGTGAGAACTTTGAATGCCCAAGTGCTTCACAGAAGTTTATAATGCAGAGTAGTGAAAATATAAAAAAAAAGGGTAACAAGAGAAATTGGATGCCAATATTTGTTCTCCAATTTGTCCTGAGTATGCTGGTACCCCATATATGGGGGTAAACCACTGTTTTGGCACACGGCAGAGCTCGGAAGAGAAGGAGCGCCATTTTGGAATTCAGACTTTGATAGAATTGTCTGTGGGTGTTATGTTGTGTTTGCAGAGCCCCTGATGTACCTAAACAGTAGAAACCCACCACAAGTGACCAAATTTTGGAAACTAGACCCCCTAAGGAACTTATCTAGATATGTGGTGAGAACTTTGAATGCTCAAGTGCTTCACAGAAGTTTATAATGCAGAGTAGCGAAAATAAAAAAATATTTTTTTTTCCCACAAAAAGATTTTTAGCCCCCAAGTTTTTATTTTCACAAGGGTAACAGGAGAAATTGGACCCCAAAAGTTGTTGTCCAATTTATCTCGAGTACGCTGATGCCCCATAAGTAAACCACTGTTTGGGCGCACGGCAGAGCTCAGAAGGGAGGGAGCACCATTTGACTTTTTTAGCAAAAAATTGGCTGTCGTGTTTGGAGACCCCCTGATGTACCTAAACAGTGGAAACCCCCAAATTATATCTCCAACCCTAACTCCAACACACCCCTAACCCTAATCTCAACCCGATCCATAATCCTAATCACAACCCTAACGATAATCACAACCCTAACCCCAAAACAGCCCTAATCTCAACCCTAACCATAACCCTAATCAAAACCCTAAATCCAACACACCCCTAACCCTAATCCCAACCCTAATCCCAACCCTAACCCTAATCCCAACCCTAATCCCAAACGTAACCCTAATCCCAACCCTAATCCCAAACGTAACCTAATCCCAACCCTAATCCTAACCCTAATCCCAACTCTAACCCTAACTTTAGCGCCAACCCTAACCCTAACTTTAGCCCCAACCCTAACCATAACTTTAGCCCCGTCGTCACAAAAAAAGTTCAATGTAACCTTTTTTTTGTATGTCGCATCCGCCATTTCCGCGCATGCATGGCCGTAACTCTGCCCCCTCCTCCCCAGGACATAGACTGGGCAGCGGATGCGTTGAAAAACTGCATCCGCTGCCCACGTTGTGCACAATTTTCACAACGTGCGTCGGTACGTCGGGCCGACGCATTGCGACCGCCCCGTACCGACGCAAGTGTGAAAGAAGCCTAAGGCTACTTTCACACTAGCGTCGTACTCGGCCCATCGCAGTGTGTCGGGCCGACGTACCGATGCTAGAGTTGTAAGCGCCGCACAATGAGTGCAGCGGATGCTGTTTTTTCAACGCATCCGCTGCCCCTTTGTGAGGTGCGGGGAGGCGGGGGCGGAGTTCCGGCCGCGCATGCGCGGTCGGAAATGGCGGACACGTCGCACAAAAAAGTTACATGTAGCTTTTTTTGTGCCGACGGTCCGCCAAAGCACGATGCATCCGTCGCACGACGGATGCGACGTGTGGCAATCCGTCGCAATGCATCGCTAATGCAACCCAATGGAGAAAAAACGCATCCTGCAAGCACTTTTGCAGGATGCGTTTTTTCTCCAATGACGCATTGCGATGGAAGCCAAAAACCGCTAGTGTGAAAGTAGCCTAACCCTAACCCTAACCCTAGCCCTAACCCTAACCCAAAATTTAGCCCCAACCCTAACCCTAACCCTAACCCTAGCCCTAACCCTAACCCTAGCCCTAACCCTAGCCCTAACCCTAACCCTAACCCTAACCCTAACCCTAATTTTAGCCGCATGCGCCCGCCATGAGGAAAAAGCCGGCCGGCAGGAGGAGACAAAAGAGGACCCAGGGACACCGGGTGAGTATGATAGGGTCCCTGAATCCCCCTATTTCTCTGTCCTCTGATGTGCGGTCACATCAGAGGACAGAGAATTACAGATCGCTTTTTTTTTTTTTTTTTTTGCGGTCGCCGGTAAACTGTTAATTACCGGCGATCGCAAAACAGGGGTCGGTGCAAACCGACCCCGATCATGTTCTTTGGGGTCTCGGCTACCCCCGGCAGCCGAGACCCCAAAGATCTTCCGGGTGCCGGAACGTAACGAAACGCGTAGGGAAATGGTTTCTTTATTTTGGGGTTGAGCAAATATCCTTTTGGCAGCGTGGGTGGATGGAGGTGTGGCCGGAATGTGCCCCCCTCCCGGATGCAGCGCCAATAGTGAGCGGTCCTATCCATGTCAAAGTAAAAGACCTTTGAGGTGAGATCGTTCCAATTATATATGTCAATCACTGCTATTTCTTTTTCATTCCATGAGAAGGTATTTGGAATATGAGACATACGGTTTGTGATTGCTTTTGTTAGGTGATTCTCATGTGAGGAGAATCTCTTTTTCCCCTAAGAGATTGCTAAAATGTATTGTGGCTTATAAAATCTCGGGGATCCTGTGGTTATACATTCCTTTGAATGTTATTTGTCTGTGAGTCCTTTATGTGTGTTTTTCATGTTGGTTATGTATACCATTTTAGAATTATATATTAAAAGTTAAATTTTAGTTCATAGTCACACCCTGCTTTGATTTATTAAATTCATATGTAATCTAAGAGAAAACAAATCACGGCATGCTCCAACACATGTAAAATATAAAGGTAGATAAGAATATGGGACAGTACTGACCTGTGGAGACTCTCAGTGCTGCATATTGGGTCTGTTATGGATAACCACTAGGGTTGAGCGACTTTCATTTTTTAAAGATCGAGTCGGGTTTTGTGAAACCCGACTTTGTCCAGAGTCGAGTCGAGTGCAGTTGGCCGATTATCGCTAAAAGTCGGGGATCGACCGAAACACGAAACCCAATGCAAGTCAATGGGGAAGCATAGTCGGCAGTGAGTGGAGGCCAGGAAAACACCTACAGTGCCCATTTTAATGCCAAAAACATCCATTCTTGTTTCTGAAGCTTGTCAATCTTAATTAACTTTATAATAATAGTTGTTCAATGGAACTTGGGGGTCATTTGGCAAATTTGTGGGGGGTAGGGCTGGTTCAAGGTTTTAGTGGGCCCAGGAATCGTGGACTACGTCACGGCGGTGGAGCAGGGAGAGGTAAGAATTTCAACGTTGCAAGTGCTGTGATCCTGAGCAAGCAGGGGGGCACACTTGTTCGCATTGGCACTGGCACAGGGCCCCTCAAAGTACAGCGGTGTGTTTGCATGGCGGGGGCACCTCCCACTAGCAGCGACACTTTTGCGTACTCTGAGGGGCCCTGTGCCAGTGACGTCGCCAACGAGTATGCCCCCCCACCTGATGAAGGAACCTGCACTTTCATCTGCACCTTCCTCTTTGTCCCTGTGTAAGGTGGTATAACATGCGGGAAGGGGAACCTTACTTTCAGCAGGGTCAGATTCTGGCTGTGTAGAGTGCAAGGGGAATGTAGTGGTCTAAGTCAATGTACCAGCAGACTCATCTAGCAGTGGCTGGGCAATGGGCAGGATGAGGAGGAAACAGATATAGGGCCAAAGAATAAAGTAGGCTAAATGCAGTTCAAAATTGGTAACAGGACTAAACAGGCGGCATTGCTTTGTTCAGTGGAGTAGCAAACCCAGGAGCAGCAGACACTGTTTTAAGGGCCCAAACACACTAATAGGCCAAATGCAGTTTAATATCTGATACTTTAGGCCAAAAGCCTAAGACTGAAGCTCAGCTTTATTCAGTTGAGGGCAAACACCAGGGAGGGGCAGACACCGTTAGTAGGCCCTAACCACCAATTTTTAAAAACACAGCACTTAATGAGAGCCAGAAGGTTGAAGCTCAGCTTTATTCAGTTGAGGACAAACACCAGGCAGGGGCAGACACCGTTAGTAGGCCGTAACCAAAGTTGAAGGCCAAATGCAGTTTAATATCTGATACTATAGGCCGAAAGCCAGAAGGTGGAAGCTCAGCTTTATTCAGTTGAGGGCAAACACCAGGGAGGGGCAGACACCGTTAGTAGGCCCTAACCACCAATTTTTAAAAACACAGCACTTAATGAGAGCCAGAAGGTTGAAGCTCAGCTTTATTCAGTTGAGGACAAACACCAGGCAGGGGCAGACACCGTTAGTAGGCCGTAACCAAAGTTGAAGGCCAAATGCAGTTTAATATCTGATACTATAGGCCGAAAGCCAGAAGGTGGAAGCTCAGCTTTATTCAGTTGAGGGCAAACACCAGGGAGGGGCAGACACCGTTAGTAGGCCCTAACCACCAATTTTTAAAAACACAGCACTTAATGAGAGCCAGAAGGTTGAAGCTCAGCTTTATTCAGTTGAGGACAAACACCAGGCAGGGGCAGACACCGTTAGTAGGCCGTAACCAAAGTTGAAGGCCAAATGCAGTTTAATATCTGATACTATAGGCCCAAAGCCAGAAGGTTGAAGCTCAGCTTTATTCAGTTGAGGAAAAACACCAGGGAGGGGCAGACACCGTTAGTAGGCCCTAACCACCAATTTTAAAAAACACAGCACTTAATGAGAGCCAGAAGGTTGAAGCTCAGCTTTATTCAGTTGAGGACAAACACCAGGCAGGGGCAGACACCCAGACACCGTTAGTAGGCCGTAACCAAAGTTGAAGGCCAAATGCAGTTTAATTTCTGATACTATAGGCCTAAAGCCAGAAGGTGGAAGCTCCGATTTAGACAGTGGAGGACAATTTGAATTAGGGACTGCAGACAGACTTAGTAGGCTGTCCCCTGTGGACCATGCATCCAACACATTAACCCATTGCACCGTAATGGACACGTAATCTTCCGTGGCCATGCCTACAGGTCCATGCGTCTGTTGTCAGGTGCACCTTTGTACTCACAGATTGCCAGAGTGCATGGACAATGTGGTCTTCTACATGCTGGTGGAGGGTTGGGATGGCTTTTCTCGCAAAAGAAGTATCGACTGGTTAGCTTGTAGCGTGGTACAGCGTAGTCCATCATGGCCTTATTAATAGTAAATAAAATATATAACTAGGCTCTATGAACTTTTAAATAGGTTCCAGGGGTACACGGGCAGCATTGGTGTGGTCAGTGGAGGAGTATTGCAAGTAGGGGCCGCAGACAGGCTCACAAAGGCCTAAAATATCAAACAGTAGGCAGTCATGGCAGTTTTACATCGGTTACATGGATACACAGGCAGGCACTCCAGGCAGCATTGTGGTCAGTGGAGGAGTATTGCAAGTAGGGGCCGCAGACAGGCTATCAAAGGCCTAAAATAACAAACAATAGGCTCATGGCAGTTTTATATCGGTTACATGGATACACGGGCAGGCAGCATTGTGGTCAGTGGAGGAGTATTGCAAGTAGGGGCCGCAGACAGGCTCACAAAGGCCTAAAATAACAAACAGTAGGCAGTCATGGCAGTTTGAAATCGGTTACATGGATACACAGGCAGGCAGCATTGTGGTCAGTGGAGGAGTATTGCAAGTAGGGGCCGCAGACAGGCTCACAAAGGCCTAACATAACAAACAGTAGGCAGTCATGGCAGTTTTACATTGGTTACATGGATACACAGGCAGGCACTCCAGGCAGCATTGTGGTCCGTGGAGGAGTATTGCAAGTAGGGGCCACAGACAGGCTCACAAAGGCCTAAAATAACTAACAGTAGGCAGTCATGGCAGTTTTACATCGGTTACATGGATACACAGGCAGGCACTCCAGGCAGCATTGTGGTCAGTGGAGGAGTATTGCAAGTAGTGGCCGCAGACAGGCTATCAAAGGCCTAAAATAACAAACAATAGGCTCATGGCAGTTTTATATCGGTTACATGGATACACGGGCAGGCAGCATTGTGGTCAGTGGAGGAGTATTGCAAGTAGGGGCCGCAGACAGGCTCACAAAGGCCTAAAATAACAAACGTAGGAAGTCATGGCAGTTTGAAATCGGTTACATGGATACACAGGCAGGCAGCATTGTGGTCAGTGGAGGAGTATTGCAAGTAGGGGCCGCAGACAGGCTCACAAAGGCCTAACATAACAAACAGTAGGCAGTCATGGCAGTTTTACATCGGTTACATGGATACACAGGCAGGCACTCCAGGAAGCATTGTGGTCAGTGGAGGAGTATTGCAAGTAGGGGCCGCAGACAGGTTATCAAAGGCCTAAAATAACAAACAATAGGCTCATGGCAGTTTTACATCGGTTACATGGATACACAGGCAGGCAGCATTGTGGTCAGTGGAGGAGTATTGCAAGGAGTGTATGACACAGTTAGTACTCCAAAAAAATAAATAGATGTTAATGTCTCGCAAAACAACTATAAGTAAAAAAAGGGTGGCATGCTTAGGTACAGGGGTGGGCTCATCTGCAGAGTTTATGACAAAGTAATTTGGCAGTAAATTAGTATTTACTGGTGTCAATATAGGACACTGACCCAGACTACTTTAACTAGCATCATAGATGCAAACAAATTGGTATTGTTTGTCAGTGCCAGGCATTGAATGAAGTCAGTGCATAGACTAAACATTGGTGGAGCTGTGCGAGATAATTTTGCACGTGGTACAGCACAGTTTGAGCTGGAGGGGGGAACTCTCTTGTGGCCGGCGGTACCGCCCCAGGGCCCCTCATGTTACAACGGTGTGTCTGACGTTGGGTGCGCACCACCACCGCCAGAGACACTACATTGTACTATGAGGGACCCAGTGGCAATGCCGTCGACCAAAAGCGGGCACACCCGCCTCTTCAGACAATCAGCACTGTAATGGGTGCTTGCGCCAAGTGGCGAGACAACGGCCCCGTGGGGGGATTTTTCCCATTGGGGGAGGTGTAAACATGTCGTATGCTGGACAAACAGCTGCTGCAAATTAACAGATTGGAACACTCAGTAAGACCAGTCCACAAGCAAGACCTTTTTATAGGAAAGCTAGGTGTCAGCCGGGAAAGGTGGGGCAAAATAATTTGAAATCCAGGAGTGGTTCATTTTAATGAAGGTGAGATCATCCACATTTTGGGTAGCCAGACGAGTCCTTTTTTCGGTTAATATTGAACCAGCAGCACTGAATACTCTTTCTGATAGCACACTAGCTGCTGGGCAAGCAAGCTCCTGCAACGCATATTCTGCCAATTCAGGCCAGGTGTCTAATTTTGATGCCCAGTAATCAAATGGGAATGACGGTTGAGGGAGAACATCGATAAGGGAAGAAAAATAGTTAGTAACCATACTGGACAAATGTTGTCTCCTGTCACTTTGAATAGATGCTGCAGTACCTGTCCTGTCTGCGGTCATTGCGAAATCACTCCACAACCTGGTCAGAAAACTCCTCTGTCCAACGCCACTTCTGATCTGTGCACCCCTAACACCTCTGCCATGTAGCCCCCTGCAGCTTGTGTGAGAACCATCACCGGCGCTGTGTGCTGGGAATGCCTGAATCAAACGGTCTACAAGAGTAGCTTGTTTGGTTGCTAAGATTTGTTCGAGGTTCTCATGTGGCATAATATTTTGCAATTTGCCTTTATAGCGAGGGTCAAGGATGCAGGCCAACCAGTAATCGTCATCGCTCATCATTTTAGTAATGCGTGGGTCCTTTTTGAGGATACGTAAGGCATAATCCGCCATGTGGGCCAAAGTTCCTGTTTGCAAATCTGCGGTTGTGCTGGTTTGAGGGGCAGTTACAGGCAAATCTACGTCACTTGTCTCCCTTAAAAAAACAGAACCCGGCCTTGCAACGCCACTAATTTCTGTTGGCCCAGGAGAAGCTTCCTCATTAAAAAAGTACTCATCCCCATCATCCTCCTCGTCCTCCTCCTCCTCTTCGCCCGCTACCGCGTCCTCTACACGGCCCTGACCAGACAATGGCTGACTGTCATCAAGGCTTTCCTCTTCCTCGGCTGCAGACACCTGCTTCTTTATGTGCATCAAACTTTGCATCAGCAGATGCATTAGGGGGATGCTCATGCTTATTATGGCGTTGTCTGCACTAACCAGCCGTGTGCATTCCTCAAAACACTGAAGGACTTGACACAGGTCTTGTAGCTTCGACCACTGCACACCTGACAACTCCATGTCTGGCATCCAACTGCCTGCCCGTGTATGTGTATCCTCCCACAAAAACATAACAGCACGCCTCTGTTCGCACAGTCTCTGAAGCATGTGCAGTGTGGAGTTCCACCTTGTTGAAATGTCGATGATTAGGCGATACTGGGGAAGGTTCAAAGACCGCTGATAGTTCTGCATACGGCTGGAGTGTACGGGCGAACGGCGGATATACGAGCAAAGTCTGCGCACTTTGAGGAGCAGGTCAGGTAACCCCGGATAACTTTTCAGGAAGCACTGCACCACCAGGTTTAAGGTGTGAGCCAGGCAAGGAATGTGTTTCAGTTGGGAAAGGGCTATGGCAGCCATGAAATTCCTTCCGTTATCACTCACAACCTTGCCTGCCTCAAGATGTACAGTGCCCAGCCATGACTGAGTTTCATTCTGCAAGAACTCGGACAGAACTTCCGCGGTGTGTCTGTTGTCGCCCAAACACTTCATTGCCAATACAGCCTGCTGACGCTTGCCACTAGCTGTCCCATAATGGCACACCTGGTGTGCAACAGTGGCAGCTGCGGATGGAGTGGATGTGCGACTGCGGTCTGTGGACGAGCTCTCGCTTCTGCAGGAGGAGGAGGAAGAGGAGGAGGGGGGCGAACGCCTACAGCCAACTCTTTCCTTGACCGTGGGCTAGGCAGAACTGTCCCAATATTGCTGTCCCCTGTGGAGCATGCATCCACCACATTCACCCAGTGTGCCGTGATGGACACGTAACGTCCCTGGCCATGCCTACTGGTCCATGCATCTGTTGTCAGGTGCACCTTTGTAGTCACAGACTGCCTGAGTGCATGGACGATGCGGTCTTTAACATGCTGTTGGAGGGCTGGGATGGCTTTTCTAGAAAAGAAATGCCGACTGGGTAGCTCGTAGCGTGGTACAGCGTAGTCCATCAGCGCTTTGAAAGCTTCGCTTTCAACTAACCGGTAGGGCATCATCTCTAATGAGATTAGTCTAGCAATGTGGGCGTTCAAACCCTGTGTACGCGGATGCGAGGATGAGTACTTCCTTTTCCGAACAAGAATCTCATGTAGGGTGAGCTGGACTGGAGAGCTGGAGATCGTGGAACTAGCGGTGGTGCCGGTGGACATGGGTGAGTGAGAGAGGGTTGGAGATGGTATTCTTGCCGGTGCCCTACATGCAGTGTTTCCTACTACTAACCTGGTGATTCCCTGACTGCTTTGGCCTGGTGACGAAAGCTGCACAGATACTGCAGGTGGTGTGGGAAATGGTCGGCTTACAGGGAGGGAAGGGATGTAGCGTTGCTGACTAGCTTCATTGGCCGAGGGTGCTGCAACCTTTAGGGACGTTTGGTAGTTAGTCCAGGCTTGCAAATGCATGGTGGATAAATGTCTATGCATGCAACTTGTATTTAGACTTTTAAGATTCTGACCTCTGCTTAAGGTTGTTGAACATTTTTGACAGATGACTTTGCGCTGATCATTTGGATGTTGTTTAAAAAAATGCCAGACTGCACTCTTTGTACTATCGGACACCTTTTCAGGCATTGTAGACTGAGCTTCTTTAACCGGATGGCCACGCTGTCCTCCAACTGGTTATGGTTTTGCCACGCGTTTTTGGCCAGATACGGGCCCGGTAGATGGAACCTGTTGTGATGTTGATGCCTGCTGTGGCTCCTCCTCCTCCGCTTCAGAACTACTGCCGCCTGCACCCTGTTCCCCCAATGGCTGCCAATCGGGGTCCACAACTGGGTCATCTATGACTTCCTCTTCTATGTCGTGTGCGATTTCGTCTGTGTCACCGTGTAAGCCGGTGGTATAGCGTCCGTGACGGGGCACCATAGTCTCCGCTGGGTTTGATTCTGCCTCAGTACACTGCGAGGGCAATGTTCTGGTCTGAGTGAAAGGAACAGCATAGTAATCTGGCTGTGGCTGTGCATCTGTGCACTCCATGTCCAATTCAACTTCTAATGGACATGGCCTGTTAACTGTTTCACTGTCTAACCCAGGAACGGTATGTGTAAAGAGCTCCATGAAGTAACCCGTTGTGTCTCCTGACGCATCCTTCTCTCTTGTTCTGGGTGAAGAAGACAAGGAAGCGACTTGTCCCTGACCGGGAGCATCCACTGACGATGCACTGCTCTGACATTTGGCACTTTCCGAGGAGGAGGCGAAAGAGCTAGAGGCAGAGTCAGCAATGAAAGCCAATACTTGTTCCTGCTGCTCCGGCTTCAAAAGTAGTTTTCCTACTCCCAGAAAAGAGAGCGTTGGAGGCCTTGTGTAGCCAGACAAGGAACCTGGCTCAACAACTCGAGACTTAGGTGCTGTACTGCTTTTACCACGACCACCTGATGCTCCACCACCACTACCATCATTACCAGCTGACAATGACCGCCCACGGCCACGACCTCTTCCACTAGACTTCCTCATTGCTTGCAAAACGTAACCAAAGTAACACTATTTGTTACTGTAAAATAACTTATAAGGTGAACTCAAACTTCTGTAGGATTTATATATACCTTTATAGGTGCCTGACACTGAAAGGAAAATCAGGCCCAATGTTACACACTAGGTTTTCTGTGGCCCAATAATTTGAGACAGATGGCACACACAGGCCCAGCACTCAAGCAGAAATGTCAATCTTAATCTCCCACTATTTTTTTTTTTTTCTGGGAGAATAGACCCTAAAAAAAAAAAAAAGGCCCAGTATTACACAGTGTTTTCAGTGGCACACAATGAGAGAGAGATGCCACACACAGCAATGGCACGGAGGCAGACTTGCCAATATTTATCTCCCACTAATTTTTTTTTTTGGGAAAAGGGAGAATTTAGAAAAGAAAAAAAAAAAAGGCCAAGTATTACACAGTGTTTTCAGTGGCACACAATGAGAGAGAGAGATGCCACACACAGCAATGGCACGGAGGCAGACTTGCCAATATTTATCTCCCACTAATTTTTTTTTGGGAAAAGGGAGAAATTAGAAAAAAAAAAAGGCCAAGTATTACACAGTGTTTTCAGTGGCACACAATGAGTGAGAGATGCCACACACAGCAATGGCACGGAGGCAGACTTGCCAATATTTATCTCCCACTAATTTTTTTTTTGGAAAAGGGAGAATTTAGAAAAAAAAAAAAAAAAGGCCAAGTATTACACAGTGTTTTCGGTGCCACACAATGAGAGAGAGATGCCACACACAGCAATGGCACGGAGGCAGACTTGACAATATTTATCTCCCAATATTTTTTTTTTTTTTGAAAGGGAGAATGTACCCCAAAAAATAAAAAAGGCCAACTATTACACAGTGTTTTCAGTGGCACACAATGAGAGAGAGATGCCACACACAGCAATGGCATGGAGGCAGACTTGCCAATATTTATCTCCCAATATTTTTTTTTTGGAAAAGGGAGAATTTAGAAAAAAAAAAAAGGCCAACTATTACACAGTGTTTTCAGTGGCACACAATGAGTGAGAGATGCCACACACAGCAATGGCACGGAGGCAGACTTGCCAATATTTATCTCCCACTAATTTTTTTTTTGGAAAAGGGAGAATTTAGAAAAAAAAAAAAAAAAGGCCAAGTATTACACAGTGTTTTCAGTGGCACACAATGAGAGAGAGATGCCACACAAAGCAATGGCGCGGAGTCAGACTTGACAATATTTATCTCCCACTAATTTTTTTTTAGGAAAAGGGAGAAAAAAAAAAAAAAAAAAAGGACAAGTATTACACAGTGTTTTCAGTGGCACACAATGAGAGAGAGATGCCACACACAGCAATGGCACGGAGGCAGACTTGACAATATTTATCTCCCGATATATATTTTTTTTTTGAAAAGGGAGAATGTACCCCCCCCAAAAAATGGCCAACTATTACACAGTGTTTTCAGTGGCACACAATGAGAGAGAGATGCCACACACAGCAATGGCACGGAGGCAGACTTGCCAATATTTATCTCCCAATATATATTTTTTTTTTAAAAGGGAGAATGTACCCCCCCCCAAAAAAAATGGCCAAGTATTACACAGTGTTTTCAGTGGCACACAATGAGAGAGAGATGCCACACACAGCAATGGCACGGAGGCAGACTTGCCAATATTTATCTCCCACTAATTTTTTTGTTGGAAAAGGGAGAATTTAGAAAAAAAAAAAAAGGCCAAGTATTACACAGTGTTTTCAGTGGCACACAATGAGAGAGAGATGCCACACACAGCAATGGCACGGAGGCAGACTTGACAATAATTATCTCCCAATATTTTTTATTTTTTTGAAAAGGGAGAATGTACCCCAAAAAATAAAAAAAGGCCAACTATTACACAGTGTTTTCAGTGGCACACAATGAGTGAGAGATGCCACACACAGCAATGGCACGGAGGCAGACTTGCCAATATTTATCTCCCACTAATTTTTTTTGGGGAAAAGGGAGAATTTAGAAAAAAATAAAAAAAAGGCCAACTATTACACAGTGTTTTCAGTGGCACACAATGAGAGAGAGATGCCACACACAGCAATGGCACAGAGGCAGACTTGACAATATTTATCTCCCAATATTTTATTTTTTTTTGAAAAGGGAGAATGTACCCCCCCAAAAAAAATGGGCAACTATTACACAGTGTTTTCAGTGGCACACAATGAGAGAGAGATGCCACACACAGCAATGGCACGGAGGCAGACTTGCCAATATTTATCTCCCAATATTTTTTTTTTTGAAAAGGGAGAATGTACCCCCCCCAAAAAAAATGGCCAACTATAACACAGTGTTTTCAGTGGCACACAATGAGTGAGAGATGCCACACACAGCAATGGCACGGAGGCAGACTTGCCAATATTTATCTCCCACTAATTTTTTTTGGGGAAAAGGGAGAATTTAGAAAAAAAAAAAAAAAGGCCAAGTATTACACAGTGTTTTCAGTGGCACACAATGAGAGAGAGATGCCACACACAGCAATGGCACAGAGGCAGACTTGACAATATTTATCTCCCAATATTTTTTCTTTTTTGAAAAGGGAGAATGTACCCCCCCAAAAAAATGGCCAAGTATTACACAGTGTTTTCAGTGGCACACAATGAGAGAGAGATGCCACACACAGCAATGGCACGGAGTCAGACTTGACAATATTTATCTCCCAATATTTTTTTTTTGGAAAAGGGAGAATTTAGAAAAAAAAAAAAAAGGCCAACTATTACACAGTGTTTTCAGTGGCACACAATGAGTGAGAGATGCCACACACAGCAATGGCACGGAGGCAGACTTGCCAATATTTATCTCCCACTAATTTTTTTTTTGGAAAAGGGAGAATTTAGAAAAAAAAAAAAAAAAAGGCCAAGTATTACACAGTGTTTTCAGTGGCACACAATGAGAGAGAGATGCCACACACAGCAATGGCACGGAGTCAGACTTACCAATATTTATCTCCCACTAATTTTTTTTTGGGAAAGGGGAGAATTTAGAAAAAAAAAAAAAAAAGGCCAAGTATTACACAGTGTTTTCAGTGGCACACAATGAGAGAGAGATGCCACACACAGCAATGGCACGGAGTCAGACTTGACAATATTTATCTCCCACTAATTTTTTTTTAGGAAAAGGGAGAAAAAAAAAAAAAAAAAAGGACAAGTATTACACAGTGTTTTCAGTGGCACACAATGAGAGAGAGATGCCACACACAGCAATGGCACGGAGGCAGACTTGCCAATATTTATCTCCCAATATATATATATTTTTTAAAAGGGAGAATGTACCCCCCCCAAAAAATGGCCAACTATTACACAGTGTTTTCAGTGGCACACAATGAGAGAGAGATGCCACACACAGCAATGGCACGGAGGCAGACTTGCCAAAAATTTATCTCCCAATATATATTTTTTTTTAAAAGGGAGAATGTACCCCCCCCCAAAAAAAATGGCCAAGTATTACACAGTGTTTTCAGTGGCACACAATGAGAGAGAGATGCCACACACAGCAATGGCACGGAGGCAGACTTGCCAATATTTATCTCCCACTAATTTTTTTTTTGGAAAAGGGAGAATTTAGAAAAAAAAAAAAAGGCCAAGTATTACACAGTGTTTTCAGTGGCACACAATGAGAGAGAGATGCCACACACAGCAATGGCACGGAGGCAGACTTGACAATATTTATCTCCCAATATTTTTTTTTTTTTGAAAAGGGAGAATGTACCCCAAAAAATAAAAAAAGGCCAACTATTACACAGTGTTTTCAGTGGCACACAATGAGTGAGAGATGCCACACACAGCAATGGCACGGAGGCAGACTTGCCAATATTTATCTCCCACTAATTTTTTTTGGGGAAAAGGGAGAATTTAGAAAAAAAAAAAAAGGCCAAGTATTACACAGTGTTTTCAGTGGCACACAATGAGAGAGAGATGCCACACACAGCAATGGCACAGAGGCAGACTTGACAATATTTATCTCCCAATATTTTATTTTTTTTTGAAAAGGGAGAATGTACCCCCCCCCAAAAAAAATGGCCAACTATTACACAGTGTTTTCAGTGGCACACAATGAGAGAGAGATGCCACACACAGCAATGGCACGGAGGCAGACTTGCCAATATTTATCTCCCACTAATTTTTTTTTGGGAAAAGGGAGAATTTAGAAAAAAAAAAAAAAAGGCCAAGTATTACACAGTGTTTTCAGTGGCACACAATGAGAGAGAGATGCCACACACAGCAATGGCACAGAGGCAGACTTGACAATATTTATCTCCCAATATTTTTTTTTTTTGAAAAGGGAGAATGTACCCCCCCAAAAAAAATGGCCAAGTATTACACAGTGTTTTCAGTGGCACACAATGAGAGAGAGATGCCACACACAGCAATGGCACGGAGTCAGACTTGACAATATTTATCTCCCACTATTTTTTTTTTGGAAAAGGGAGAATTTAGAAAAAAAAAAAAAAAGGATAACATGTTAGGGCATGTTAGGTTAGGCTATGGGTTGAACTAGATGGACTTACAGTCTTCCTTCAACCTTAATAACTATGTAACTATGTAACTATGTAAGTATTACACAGTGTTTTGAGTGGCACACAATGAGAGAGAGATGCCACACACAGCAATGGCACGGAGGCAGACTTGCCAATATTTATCTCCCTGCAGTTATCTCAGAAAAGTATGGCAGGCAGCTGTAAAAGGACTGCTGCACACAAAAGTGTGGACAAACACACAAGATAGCTGTGCAGAAAGGAAGGAAAAACAGGATTTGTGCTTTGAAAAAAGCAGTTGGTTTACACAGCGGTGTACACACAAAGCAACGCAGCTATCAGGGAGCCTTCTAGGGCAGCCCAATGAGATACAGCGCTGAGGAAAAAAAAATGTAGCTTCCACTGTCCTGCAAACAAAAGGTGGTATTGGACAGTGGAAATCGCTACAGCACAAGCAGTTTGTGGCTTTATGTACCCTGCCTATCACTTTCCCTGCTTCCGAAGAAGCTGCAGCAACCCCTCCCTACGCTTAGATCAGCAGCAGTAAGATGGCGGTCGGCGGGAACGCCCCTTTATAGCCCCTGTGACATTGCAGAAAGCAAGCCAATCACTGCAATGCCCTTCTCTAAGATGGTGGGGACTGAGATCTATGTGATCACGCTGCCCACACTCTGCGTCCACCTTCATTGGCTGAGAAATGGCGCTTTTAGCGTCATTGAAACGCGACTTTGGCGCGAAAGTCGCGTACCGCATGGCAGACCCCACACAGGGATCGGCTCGGTTTCATGAGACGCCGACTTTGCCAAAAGTCGGCGACTTATGAAAATGAACGATCCGTTTCGCTCAACCCTACTGACTACCTTCATTCTGACCAGGTGCACCAAAGGTACAGGACGTTTGGTAATTAGTCCAGGCTTGCAAGTGCATGCTGTTTAAATGTCTACACATGCACGTTGTATTTAAATTTTGAAGAATCTTCCCTCTGCTAAAGGTCTTTGAGCATTTCTTACAGATCACTTTAGACTGATCATTGGGATCTTGGTCAAAAAAATGCCACACTGCACTCTTCCTACTATGGAATTCCTTTTCAGGCATTGCACGCTGTGCAACTTTCAGCGGTTGGCCACGCTGTCCTAAAACTGTTTTTGTCACACGTTTTGGGCCTGATACGGGCCTGGCTGATGACAGCTGTTGCGATGTAGATTGGTGTTGCTGTGGATAACCCTCCTCCGCTTGTGAGCTAGTGCCAGCGGCACCCTCTTCCCCCAATGGCTGCCAATCTGGGTCAAGAACTGGGTCATCTATCACCTCCTCCTCCACAATGTCATGTGCACCTTCCTCAGTGTCACCGTGTAAGCCGGTGCTATAGCGTTCGGGACAGGGCACCATAGTCTCATCACGGTCAGATTCTGGCTCAGGAAACTGCGAGGTCAATGTAGTGATCTGAGTCAATGGAACAGCATCATAATCTAGCTGTGGCTGTGCATCAGTGCACTCCATGTCCGATTCTTCTTCTACTGGGCAGTGTACAATTTCCCTTTCTAACCCTGGCACGGTATGGGTAAAGAGCTCCATGGAGTAACCTGTAGTGTCGCCTGACGCATCCTTCACTTTTGGTTTGGGAGAAGGACACAAGGAAACGTCTTTTTCCGGACCGGAAGCATCCACTGACAACTGGCTGCTCTTAGATTTTGAACTTTGGGAAGAGGAGGCCAAAGAGCTAGAGGCTGAGTCAGCAAGGAAAGACAAAACTTTTTCCTGCTGCTCCGGCTTTAAAAGATGTTTTCCTACTCCCAGGTAAGGGAGCCTTCGAGGCCTTGTGTAGCCAGATGATGACGCAGGCTCAACACCTCCAGCCTTAGATGCAGAACCACCACCACCATCAGTACTAGCTGGCAACCCCCGCCCACGGCCTCTTCCAGCAGACTTCCTCATTTTTGGGGGGAGACACTGAATCACAACTCTGGCCCAGTGGTATAACACAACACTATGAACTTGGCAGAAAGTGGCTGCCTGATATACGACACACTAGCAGTACAGCAGAATATAAACTGTGTGAGAAATACTATCTCACTTTGGGGGGGAACTGAACCACAACTCTGGCCCAGTGGTATAACACAACACTATGAGCGTGGCAGAAAGTGGCTGTCTGATATACGACACACTAGCAGTACAGCAGAATATAAACTGTGTGAGAAATACTATCTCACTTTTGGGGGGAGACACTGAACCACAACTCTGGCCCAGTGGTAAAACACAACACTATGAACGTGGCAGAAAGTGGCTGCCTGATATACGACACACTAGCAGTACAGCATAATATAAACTGTGTGAGAATTACTATCTCACTTTTGGGGGAGACACTGAACCACAACTCTGGCCCAGTGGTATAACACAACACTATGAACGTGGCAGAAAGTGGCTGCCTGATATATGACGCACTAGCAGTACTGCAGAATATAAACTGTGTGAGAAATACTATCTCACTTTTGGGGGAGACACTGAAGCACAACTCTGGCCCAGTGGTATAACACAACACTATGAACGTGGCAGAAAGTGGCTGCCTGATATATGACGCACTAGCAGTACAGCAGAATATAAACTGTGTGATAAATACTATCTCACTTTTGGGGGGAGACACTGAACGACAACTCTGGCCCAGTGGTATAACACAACACTATGAACGTGGCAGAAAGTGGCTGCCTGATATACGACACACTAGCAGTACAGCAGAATATAAACTGTGTGAGAAGTACTATCTCACTTTTGGGGGAGACACTGAACCACAACTCTGGCCCAGTGGTATAACACAACACTATGAACGTGGCAGAAAGTGGCTGCAATTATTATAAAAAAAAAATTAAAAAAAATGCAATAACAAGCTTCCTACAATGATCTCAGGGCAAGTATGGCAGCAATAAAAAGGACTGCTGAGCAAAAAATTTGGTAGACAAATAAACAAGACAGGTAACTGCAGAAAGGAGCAACAGGATTTTTGCTTTGAAAAAAGCAGTTGGTTTGCACAGCACCGTGCACACAGCTATGCAGCTGCTGCACTAAAATACGACCTCCACTGTCCCTGCACAAAAAGGTGGTGTGGGACAGTGAAAATTGCTCCAGCACAAGCGGTTTGGGGGTTTATATTTCCTCCCTAACTCTGTCCCTGCTTCTGACTAACTGCAGCAAACTCTCCCTATGCTCAGATCGGCAGAAGTAAGATGGCGGTCGGCGTGCACGCCCCTTTATAGCCCCTGTGACGCCGCAGACAGCAAGCCAATCACTGCCATGCCCTTGTCTAAGATGGTGGGGACAGAGACCTATGTCATCGCGCTTCCCACACTCTGCGTCCTCCTTCATTGGATGAAAAATGGTGGTAACAGCGTCATACGAAACGCGACTTTGGCGCTCTGATCGTGAACCGCATGGCCGATCCCACACTAGGATCGGTTCGGGTTTCATGAAACCCGACTTTGCCTAAAAGTCGGCGATTTCTGAAAATGACCGATCCGTTTCGCTCAACCCTAGTGGTAATATGTGGTCTTGACATGGTGTAGCGTTATTTGTTCCTTGTATGTGATATTATTCGATCACTGTGGTGGTAATATGTGGTCTGGTCATGGTGTGGTGGTATTTGTTCCTTGTATGTGATAATGGTCATTTTAAAAATTGAAAAATAAATCACAACATACCTAAATTGTATTGCATATTTTAACAAATATTTAATAGGTTACAGTAGAGTAGGGCCCGGACAAAAGTGTCTACCATGTTATGGTGGCGGCTTACAAAATCTTTGTAACATGACACACATGACCCCGTCGCATGACCCCGTCACATGACCGGGGGGGCCCACAGTGTCTGAACAGCCCAAGGCCATGGCTATCCTTAATCCACCCCTGATCTGGCCACTACGATTTGGACTGTTTCTGAGGTTTATTTGCATAGTCTGCACTTTGAGTCTTGTCTTGTGTGGTAGATTCCTGCTTCTATAGATCTGGTAGTTAATGCTTACTCTTGTGCTGCTATGATTAGTGCCTCTGTGTTGTCTTGGAGTCAAGCTTTCTCCAGCCTTTGGTAGGATTTCTCCTTGTCAGCCATCTTCATTATCTGTCGATGGTACATCCCATGCAGCGGCTTGTCTTCCCATGGCGGTTCATGTTCCCATTCTTCCTTCCAGATCTGTTGTTGCTGCCTTAGGCTTTCTCTCAGCATTTCATCTTTTGGTGCCATTTTTCTGATGTTTCATCTGTAATGGTGGCTTGGATGCTTATCAAGCCTCAACCACCCTTCTGTTGGCATACAATCCTTGGGTGTTAGACATAGGGTGGAGACCTCCATGCATTGTGAGCAGCTTTTGTGTCTTCACATCTGCAGCTTCCATCTCTTTTTTGGGCCAGCACACAGGGGTGTAACTACCGAGGTCGCAGGGGTCCGGAGTGCTTAGGGGCCCGCCCAGTCCAGCAAAGAAACAGCCGGCGTCTGAGTCATTTCCAGTCCTGTGCATAGTGGGGGAGCTCCGGAGCCAACCAGTACACCCAATCATGGGCTGACACACTGCCGATGCCGTGGGGCCCCGAGCAGGAGGGGGCCCAGGAAAAACTGATGGCGACGGTGCATAATCGATCACAGAGCCGGTGGCAGCATCATCGCTAAAAAGAGATGCCAGCCTGCTCTGCTGCACACTACACACGATTATGCTGAGGGGCCCTGTCCTCACCTGTTAGTGCTGGTGCTGCTGACCCCTGCGCCGTGCTGCTGATCTGATGGTATGAGAAGAGGGGGAAGGTGCTGGGGGGGAGGTCGCTGAAACAAGATATTAACCATGTCCTGATCACAATAAGGGGGGTCTCCTGAGTGCCCCCTCGTACAGCTTTATTAAGTTATAGGCACTGCATAGAGTGATATTTGTGCCTCATTGCCTGACAGCCAGTCACAGACTATTCTTTAAAAGCACATCTGTGATTGGCTGACAGGGGATGATATTCAAGTGTCTTCTGTACCCTGGAGTCACAGTTTGGAGCGGGAAGCTTCAGTGTTGTGAATTTGGATTCTGGGCTCCCCCGGTGGCTACTGGTGGAATTGAACTGGTGTCTTCATCTTCTCTGTTCACCTGTTCCCATCAAGATGTGGGAGTCG
The DNA here is from genome assembly GCF_051348905.1 of Ranitomeya variabilis. Taxonomy (NCBI): domain Eukaryota; kingdom Metazoa; phylum Chordata; class Amphibia; order Anura; family Dendrobatidae; genus Ranitomeya; species Ranitomeya variabilis. The sequence continues at coordinate 578,191,356 of NC_135236.1, forward strand.
CTATATAACCTTGCTTCTCTGTTAGTTGCTTGCCGGTCAACAATGTTACCAGAAGCCTCTCTGTGCTTGTTCCTGCTCCTAGACAACTACTAGATAAGTTGGACTCTTGTCCATGTTTGTTTTTGCATTTTTGTTCCAGTTCACAGCTGTAGTTTCGTTACTGTGTCTGGAAAGCTCTTGTGAACAGGAATTGCCACTCTGGTGTTATGAGTTAATGCCAGAGTCCTAAAGTAATTTCTGGATGGTGTTTTGATAGGGTTTTCAGCTGACCATGAAAGTGTCCTTTCTGTCTTCTGCTATGTAGTAAGTGGACCTCAAATTTGCTAAACCTATTTTCATACTACGTTTGTTATTTCATCTTAATTCACCGCCAATATATGTGGGGGGCCTCTGTCTCCTTTCGGGGTATTTCTCTAGAGGTGAGCTAGGACTAATATTTTCCTCTGCTAGCATTATTTAGTCCTCCGGCTGGTGCTGGGCATCTAGAATCAACGTAGGCATGCTACCCGGCCACTGCTAGTTGTGCGTTAGGTTTAGTTCATGGTCAGCTCAGTTCCCATCTTCCAAGAGCTAGTTCCTATATATGCTGATGCTATGTTCTCTTGCCATTGAGATCATGACAGTTTGACCGGCCAATAAAGGGTTAAAATCCTTGGCTGAGAAAGGAGAGAAATAAGAAGTCTGCTGAGATTTTTTTTTTTTTTCCTCTTGAGTGTGCTCTTAATTAGATCTCTTGCCAGTCTGTCTATGCTGCAGCCTTTGTTTTTTTTTTCTCTTTCTCTGCTTCTAATCTTTGAATGGCTTTGTGTCCACCTGTTTGTAATGGATCTTCAGAGTGTAACTGCAGGTTTGAATAATCTCGCCACGAAGGTACAACATTTGCAAGATTTTGTTTGTCATGCACCTGTATCTGAACCGAGAATTCCTTTGCCGGAATTTTTCTCGGGGAATAGATCTGGGTTTCAGAATTTTCGAAATAATTGCAAATTATTTTTGTCCCTGAAATCTCGCTTTGCCGGAGACCCTGCACAGCAGGTCAGGATTGTGATTTCCTTGCTCCGGGGCGACCCTCAAGACTGGGCTTTTTCATTGACACCAGGGGATCCTGCGTTGCTCAATGTGGATGCGTTTTTTCTGGCCTTGGGGTTGCTTTATGACGAACCTCATTTGGAGCTTCAGGCAGAAAAAACTTTGATGTCCCTATCTCAGGGGCAAGATGAAGCGGAAATTTACTGCCAAAGATTCCGTAAATGGTCTGTGCTTACTCAGTGGAATGAGTGCGCCCTGGCGGCGACTTTCAGAGAGGGTCTCTCTGATGCCATTAAGGATGTTATGGTGGGGTTCCCTGTGCCTGCGGGTCTGAATGAGTCCATGACAATGGCTATTCAGATCGATAGGCGTTTGCGGGAGCGCAAACCAGTGCACCATCTGGCGGTGTCCACTGAGAAGTCGCCAGAGAGTATGCAGTGTGATAGAATTCTGTCCCGAAGCGAGCGGCAGAATTTTAGACGGAAAAATGGGTTGTGTTTCTATTGTGGTGATTCTACTCATGTTATATCAGCATGCTCTAAGCGCACTAAAAAGCTTGATAAATCTGTTTCCATTTGCACCTTACCGTCTAAGTTTATTCTATCTGTGACCCTGATTTGCTCTTTGTCATCTATTACCACGGACGCCTATGTCGACTCTGGCGCCGCTTTGAGTCTTATGGATTGGTCCTTTGCCAAACGCTGTGGGTATGATTTAGAGCCTTTGGAGACTCCTATTCCTCTGAAGGGGATTGACTCCACCCCATTGGCTAATAATAAACCACAATACTGGACACAAGTAACTATGCGTATTAATCCGGATCACCAGGAGATTATTCGCTTTCTGGTGCTGTATAATCTACATGATGATTTGGTGCTAGGATTGCCTTGGCTGCAATCTCACAACCCAGTCCTCGACTAGAGAGCTATGTCTGTGTTGAGCTGGGGATGTAAGGGGGCTCATGGGGATGTACCTGTGGTTTCCATTTCATCATCTATTCCCTCTGAAATTCCTGAGTTCCTGTCTGACTATCGTGACGTCTTTGAAGAATCCAAGCTTGGTTCGTTACCTCCGCACCGAGAGTGCGATTGTGCCATAGATTTAATCCCGGGTAGTAAATACCCAAAGGGTCGTTTATTTAATCTGTCTGTGCCTGAACATGCTGCTATGCGAGAATATATAAAGGAGTCCTTGGAAAAGGGACATATTCGTCCATCGTCATCTCCCTTAGGAGCCGGTTTTTTCTTTGTGTCAAAAAAAGACGGCTCTTTGAGACCATGTATTGATTATCGGCTTTTGAATAAAATCACTGTTAAATATCAATACCCATTGCCGTTGCTGACTGATTTGTTTGCTCGCATAAAGGGGGCCAAGTGGTTCTCTAAGATTGACCTTCGTGGGGCGTATAATTTGGTGCGAATTAGGCAGGGGGATGAGTGGAAAACCGCATTTAATACGCCTGAGGGCCACTTTGAGTATTTAGTGATGCCTTTTGGTCTTTCAAATGCTCCGTCAGTTTTCCAGTCCTTTATGCATGATATTTTTCGCGATTATTTGGATAAATTTATGATTGTGTATCTGGATGATATTCTGATTTTTTCGGATGACTGGGACTCTCATGTCCAGCAAGTCAGGAGGGTTTTTCAGGTTTTGCGGTCTAATTCTTTGTGTGTGAAGGGTTCTAAGTGTGTTTTTGGGGTACAGAGGATTTCCTTTTTGGGATATATTTTTTCTCCCTCTTCCATTGAAATGGATCCTGTCAAGGTTCAAGCTATTTGTGATTGGACGCAGCCCTCTTCTCTTAAGAGTCTTCAGAAATTTTTGGGCTTTGCTAACTTTTATCGTCGATTTATTGCTGGTTTTTCGGATATTGCTAAGCCATTGACCGATTTGACTAAGAAGGGTGCTGATGTTGCTGATTGGTCCCCTGATGCTGTGGAGGCCTTTCGGGAGCTTAAGCGCCGTTTTTCCTCTGCCCCTGTGTTGCGTCAGCCTGATGTTGCTCTACCTTTTCAGGTTGAGGTCGACGCTTCTGAGATCGGAGCTGGGGCAGTGTTGTCGCAGAAAAGTTCTGACTGCTCCGTGATGAGGCCTTGTGCCTTCTTTTCCCGTAAATTTTCGCCCGCTGAGCGGAATTATGATGTTGGGAATCGGGAGCTTTTGGCCATGAAGTGGGCTTTTGAGGAGTGGCGCCATTGGCTTGAGGGGGCCAGACATCAGGTGGTGGTATTGACTGACCACAAAAATTTGATTTATCTTGAGACCGCCAGGCGCCTGAATCCTAGACAGGCGCGCTGGTCATTATTTTTCTCTCGGTTTAATTTTGTGGTGTCATACCTACCGGGTTCTAAGAATGTTAAGGCGGATGCCCTTTCTAGGAGTTTTGAGCCTGACTCGCCTGGTAACTCTGAGCCCACAGGTATCCTTAAGGATGGAGTGGTATTGTCAGCCGTTTCTCCAGACCTGCGGCGGGCCTTGCAGGAGTTTCAGGCGGATAGACCGGATCGTTGCCCACCTGATAAACTGTTTGTTCCTGATGATTGGACCAGTAGAGTCATCTCTGAGGTTCATTCTTCTGCGTTGGCAGGTCATCCTGGCATTTTTGGTACCAGGGATTTGGTGGCAAGGTCCTTCTGGTGGCCTTCCCTGTCACGAGATGTGCGAGGCTTTGTGCAGTCTTGTGACGTTTGTGCTCGGGCCAAGCCTTGTTGTTCTCGGGCTAGTGGATTATTGTTGCCCTTGCCTATTCCTAAGAGGCCTTGGACGCACATCTCGATGGATTTTATTTCAGATCTGCCTGTTTCTCAGAAGATGTCTGTCATCTGGGTGGTGTGTGACCGTTTCTCTAAGATGGTCCATTTGGTTCCTCTGCCCAAGTTGCCTTCTTCTTCCGAGTTGGTTCCTCTGTTTTTTCAAAATGTTGTTCGTTTGCATGGTATTCCTGAGAATATCATTTCTGACAGAGGGACCCAATTCGTGTCTAGATTTTGGCGGGCATTCTGTGCTAGGATGGGCATAGATTTATCTTTTTCGTCCGCTTTCCATCCTCAGACGAATGGCCAGACCGAGCGGACTAATCAGACCCTGGAGACATATCTGAGGTGTTTTGTGTCTGCTGACCAGGATGATTGGGTTGCTTTTTTGCCATTGGCGGAGTTCGCTCTCAATAATCGGGCCAGCTCTGCCACTTTGGTGTCCCCGTTTTTCTGTAATTCGGGGTTTCATCCTCGATTTTCCTCTGGTCAGGTGGAATCTTCGGATTGTCCTGGAGTGGATGCTGTGGTGGAGAGATTGCATCAGATCTGGGGGCAGGTGGTGGACAATTTGAGGTTGTCCCAGGAGAAGACTCAGCTTTTTGCCAACCGCCACCGTCGTGTTGGTCCTCGGCTTTGTGTTGGGGATTTGGTGTGGTTGTCTTCTCGTTTTGTCCCTATGAGGGTCTCTTCTCCTAAGTTTAAGCCTCGGTTCATCGGCCCGTATAAGATATTGGAGATTCTTAACCCTGTTTCCTTCCGTTTGGACCTCCCTGCATCCTTTTCTATTCATAACGTTTTTCATCGGTCATTATTGCGCAGGTATGAGGTACCGGTTGTGCCTTCCGTTGAGCCTCCTGCTCCGGTGTTGGTTGAGGGTGAGTTGGAGTACGTTGTGGAGAAAATCTTAGACTCCCGTGTTTCCAGACGGAGACTCCAGTATCTGGTCAAGTGGAAGGGATACGGCCAGGAGGATAATTCTTGGGTGAATGCATCTGATGTTCATGCCTCTGATCTGGTTCGTGCCTTTCATAGGGCCCATCCTGATCGCCCTGGTGGTTCTGGTGAGGGTTCGGTGCCCCCTCCTTGAGGGGGGGGTACTGTTGTGAATTTGGATTCTGGGCTCCCCCGGTGGCTACTGGTGGAATTGAACTGGTGTCTTCATCTTCTCTGTTCACCTGTTCCCATCAAGATGTGGGAGTCGCTATATAACCTTGCTTCTCTGTTAGTTGCTTGCCGGTCAACAATGTTATCAGAAGCCTCTCTGTGCTTGTTCCTGCTCCTAGACAACTACTAGATAAGTTGGACTCTTGTCCATGTTTGTTTTTGCATTTTGTTCCAGTTCACAGCTGTAGTTTCGTTACTGTGTCTGGAAAGCTCTTGTGAACAGGAATTGCCACTCTGGTGTTATGAGTTAATGCCAGAGTCCTAAAGTAATTTCTGGATGGTGTTTTGATAGGGTTTTCAGCTGACCATGAAAGTGTCCTTTCTGTCTTCTGCTATGTAGTAAGTGGACCTCAAATTTGCTAAACCTATTTTCATACTACGTTTGTTATTTCATCTTAATTCACCGCCAATATATGTGGGGGGCCTCTGTCTCCTTTCGGGGTATTTCTCTAGAGGTGAGCTAGGACTAATATTTTCCTCTGCTAGCATTATTTAGTCCTCCGGCTGGTGCTGGGCATCTAGAATCAACGTAGGCATGCTACCCGGCCACTGCTAGTTGTGCGTTAGGTTTAGTTCATGGTCAGCTCAGTTCCCATCTTCCAAGAGCTAGTTCCTATATATGCTGATGCTATGTTCTCTTGCCATTGAGATCATGACACTTCAGCAAAAGAGAATGTGGACCAGACTGACAGGATAGTAAGACACAGGGGCGGGCATACTGTTGGTGCAGCTGAACACACGATGACTTCACTACAGCATGCCCTCTGTGCTGTGCACTGCAGAGAGTCATAAGATACTAAGGAGCCCGGAACAACGGAGCCTGGAACAGAGGGGGAAGAGAGAGATGTAAGTATTTTGTTATGTTTTTTTTTTTTATGTATGGAGCATTATATGGGGACCATTATACTGTATGGAACAATATACGGGGCCCATTACACTGTATGGCGCAATATATGGGGCCCATTATTCCCCATGCAATATTATATGGGGTCCATTATACTGTAAGGAGCAATATATGGGGCCCATTATACTGTATGGAGCAATAAATAAGGTCCATTATACTGTACTGAGCATGATATGGGGTTCATTATTCTGTATGGAGCAAATATATGGGGTCTATTATTCTGTATGGAGCATTATATTGGATCCATTATTCTGTATGGAGCATTATATTAGGTCCATTATACTGTATTGAGCATGATATGGGGTCCTTTGTTCTGTATATAGCAATATATGGGGCTCATTATATTGTCTGGAGTAATATATGGGATCCATTATTCTGTATTGAGCAATATATGGGGTCCATTATTCTGTATGAATCATTATATGGGGTCCATTATTTACTATGGAGCAATATATGGGGCCCATAATACTGTATGGAGCAAGTTATGGGGCTCATTATTCTGTATGGAGCAATACTGTATATGGGTCCATTCTGTATGGAGCAATATATGTGGCCCATAATACTGTATTTAACGATATATGGGGCCCATTATTCTGTATGGTGCATTATATGGGGTCCAATATTCTGAATGGCGTAATATATGGGGCTCATTATTCTGTATGGAGCACTATGTGGTGCCCATAATACTGTGTGGAGGACTATGTGGTGCCCATAATACTGTGTGGAGGACTACGTGGTGCCCATAATACTGTGTGGAGGACTATGTGGTGCCCATAATACTGTGTGGAGGACTATGTGGTTCCGAAAATACTGTATGGAGGACTATACTGTTCGGTTTCTGACCTTTTGATATCACTCATGTAATGTAAGAAGTGAAATCTTTGGCATTGCACTATACCTATATTTCTCTGCCGTAAAATAAAATCCAGAAAATCACATTGCATAAATTCTATAAATTTATTTGCATTTTGTAGTGAGAAATAAGTATTTAATCCCTCGGGCAAACAAGACTTAATACTTGGTGGCAAAACTCTTGTTGGCAAGCACAGCAGTCAGACTTTTTTTAGTTGATGAGGAGGCTTGCGCACATGTCAGGAGGAATTTTGGTCCACTCCTCTTTGCAGATCATCTCTAAATCATTAAGATTTTCAGGCAGTCGCTTGGCAACTCGGAGCTTCAACTCCCTCCATAAGTTTTCTATGGGATTAAGGTCTGGAGACTAGCTAGGGCACTGCATGACCTTAATGTGCTTCTTTTTGAGCCACGCCTTTGTTGCCTTGGCTGTATGTTTTGGGTCATTGTCTTGCTGGGAGACCCAGCCACGACCCATTTTTAGTGTCCTGGCAGAGGGAAGGAGGTTTTACGGTACGTGGTTCCATCCACTCTCCCATTAAAGCAGTGAAGTAGTTCTGTGCCCTTAGCAGAAAAACACCTCCAAAACATAATGTTTCCACCTCCATGCTTGACTGTGGGGATGGTGTTCTTTGGGTCATAGCTAGTGTTGAGCGATACCGTCCGATACTTGAAAGTATCGGTATCGGATAGTATCGGCCGATACCCGAAAAGTATCGGATATCGCCGATACCGATACCCGATACCAATACAAGTCAATAGGACACCAAGTATTGGAAGGTATCCTGATGGTTCCCAGGGTATGAAGGAGAGGAAACTCTCCTTCAGGCCCTGGGATCCATATTACTGTGTAAAATAAAGAATTAAAATAAAAAATAGAATTTGGAATTTAGGACCTGAGAATTACGTCACGGCTTGTGATTGGTCGCGTGGCGGTCACATGAGCGGCACGCGACCAATCAGAAGCCGTGACGTCATGGAAGGTGCTGAACGCGCTCATTTTAAGCAAAGCAGGCTGCCCGTTACCAGCGGTGATGTCCAGGGGCCTCCGGAGAGGTGAGTATATCAATATTTTTTATTTTAATTCTTTATTTTTTACATGGATATGGATCCCAGGGCCTGAAGGAGAGTTTCCTCTCCTTCAGACCCTGGGAACCATACACTGGGAACTTCCGATTCCGATTTCCGATACCACAAAAGTATCGGATCTCGGTATCGGAATTCCGATACCGCAAGTATCGGCCGATACCCGATACTTGCGGTATCGGAATGCTCAACACTAGTCATAGCCAGTATTTCTCTTTCTCATTTCAGCATTTCTCTTTCTCATTTCTCTCCAAACACGGTGAATTGAAATAATGCCAAAGACCTCAATTTTTGTCTCATCTGCCCACAACTCCTTCTCCCAATCACTCACAGAATCATTCAGGTGTTCATTGGCAAACTTCAGATGGTCTTGTACATGTAGAGGTTTTATATGTCACGGCGCGTGTATATGCACATAAGAAACCTGCTGCAAATTAGGATCCATATAGATCAAAAAGGGGGCTGAATAAAATAGTGATATAAATTTGTGCTGGTTAGGTGTGCAGAGTGAGAGTGAGAGTGTAGTATCACAGAAAGGGTAGGGAAAGATTTAAATTCCAATGTATCAACATGTGTCAATAGTGGTACTGATATTAGAAATTGGCTAATATAAATTTATGGAGCACTCTACATTAAAATACAAGCAAGCAGGGATTACCTGAGGATACTGTGCAGAGGTCCTTGCTGCCTCCAGATACTAAAGTGCGCCATTTCTTGTTTGACTATTCTCCAGGATTTCCCAAGTCCGATGAATAGTGTTGCAAACAACCGTGTTGTAGTCTGTAGAGGCTGGAGAGAGTTGGAGCGCTGTCCTGGCTAGTAACAGATGCTCATATGCAGAGTCCAGTGGCATCCGTGTGTGCACTTGAAACAACTCTGCTGGCATCAAGGCATGGCCTCACATCTCTCACACTATCTTACCCACTGCTCCAGGTCATGTTGTGGTTTCTGTTTCTTGCCAGCACCATGTTCTATGTCTCTGCTCTCCTGCATGCTTCATGGCTGTGTGTGTATAGGGGGCCGGCGCCTGAACTCTCTGGTTCTTATAGGAATCAGGTGCATCTGTCCAATCTGTTCCTGACCAATTACCAAGAGGCCTCCAGTATATAGTGCAGCTCCACCCAGTGTTCTGGGCCTGTGCAATGTGTTAGCTCAGTTAGTGTCTTGCTTCTGAGTTTGCCTGGCCTTGCTCTGAGTTACTCCCTCTCTGGAGGATTCTCTGTGTTATTTCCTTGGTCTTGTTGTCCGCCCACCAGGAGGCAGAATATCCTGGTCCCAGTGTCTTTGTCCTTGTGTCTTGTTCCATTTCCTTGTCTGCACTTAGTCTTACCTCGGTCTCCTAGTCTTTGGCTTCCTTCCCTGTTGTCTTTCCTTGTATTCTCAGTCTGCTTACACTCCGCACTCTTGCAGCTCTGCCTGCTCTGAACCTTTGTGACTTTACCTCTGCTCCTCACTTTTGCGTTTCTGCTCCTTTCTACTCAGCTTATCTTCTGCTGTTGCAGTTATCCCTTGCTGCAGCTTCTCTCCACATTCTTTGTGGCTCTGCTCAGCTTTGCTGCAGAGACCCCTCCCGCAGCTCCTCTCCGCTCCTTGCGGTTCTACCTGGCTCCGCTCCTTGCGGTTCTACCTGGCTCCGCTCCTTGCGGTTCTACCTGGCTCCGCTCCTTGCGGTTCTACCTGGCTCCGCTCCTTGCGGTTCTACCTGGCTCCGCTCCTTGCGGTTCTACTTCTCCTGCACTTGGCTCCGCCGCCAGCTCTTGGCTCCGCCTCCTGCCTGTCTGCACTTGGCTCCGCCTCCAGCTCTTGGCTCCGCCTCCGGTGGTTTTTCACTTGGCTCCGCCTCCTGCTCTTGGCTCCGCCTCCTGCATTGCTGTTCTTGGCTCTAGCTCCTGTGCTTTCGCTCTGCATCCGCTCTTGCGGTCTTTATCTACTTATTCCTAGGTCCTCGTGTCTGAACAGGTTCTTACCCGTTCTACATACCTGCCTGCAGACCGGTCCCTACCGGTTCTTCCAGTGTACCAGTCTTGTCCACCAGTCCTGCCAGAGAGCCAGCCGTGCCCGCCTGCCTTTCCAGAGAGCCAGCCGTGCCCGCCTGCCTTTCCAGAGAGCCAGCCGTGCCCGCCTGCCTACCAGAGAGCCAGCCGTGCCCGCCTGCCTGACAGTGTTCCTGTTGTACCCGTCTGCCTGCCTATGTGCCAGCCGTGCCCGCTTGCTTGTCTATGTTCCGTTCCCCGGTGGGATCAGCAGCCACAACCAGACTCCACCCTGGAGTGGTACCTGGTAGCTTCCTATTGCACAAGTCTGACCTCACCATCAGAGGCTCCAGCGAACACCTAGGAAGCTACTTAGTTACGCCCCTTCCAGGGAGGTTTGGTCTGTGGTCCAGTGGGGCCACTCCCCCGCACGCCCGTGCCAACCAGTCTGGGCGCGAGCATGACAGCACTTGGGTACTTGCCAGACCTGCGTGATGTCTTCAGTCATGTGATCCTCACAGTCATTTGGTGATGATGCAGCAAAGTTCAATGAGCAAGTGGGACCAAAATCCTACGCGTTTCAGAAATCTGTCAGTTTCCTTCTTCAGGGATGGTCCTTACTGCGTCTTGGTCAGTTTATATAACCACGAAGGTATCAGTTATTCAAAAGCAAAGAGTTCAATCTCGTTATTAAGTCTGCTTGGTCTTAGTGTATCAAGTTGGGGGACCTTGCAGGCACTGCAGGATTTTAAATCTTTACGACGTAATGTGTTACCAATGGTTTTCTTAATGACTGTGGTCCAAGCTGCCTTGAGATCATTAACAAGTTCCCCTATGTTGTTTTAAGCTGATCTCTCACCTTCGTCATGATCAAGGATACCCTACGAGGTGAGATTTTGCATTTAGCCCCAGATCGATGTCGATTTATAGTCATTTTGTATTTCTTCCATTTTCTTACTATTGCAACAGTTGTCTCCTCACCCAGCATATTACTTATGATTTTGTAGCCCATTTCAGCTTTGTGTAGGTCTATGATCTTGTCTCTGACAACCTTAGAAAGCTATTTGGTTTTGCCCATGTTGTAGAGGTTGGAGTCTGGCTGATTAACTGAGTCTGTGGACAGGAGTCTTTTATAAAGGTGACTGTGTAAGGGTATGTGTCCACGTTCAGGTTTGCTTCAGGCTTTGGTCAGGATTTTATGCAGGTAAAATCCTGACCAAAAATGCACCTGAGGTCACTGGCAGGTCACCTGCGGTGTTCCTGCGTGTTTTGTTCATTGTAGCAACATGCTGCGTTCTTAAAAAATGCACCGCATGTGCGTTTTTGCGGGAAAAACACATGCGTTTTTTAATGCACAGTGGAGACGGGATTTCATTAAATCCCCTCCACTATGCTGTAACATCTGGACGCTGCGTTTTTTACGCTGCGGCTCAGCGCTGCGTCAAAAACGCAGTGTTTCCTGAACGTAGACACATACCCTAAGACATCTGTCTTTAATCCTGGTAACGAGTTGATTAGGAGAGTTTGACTGGTCTGTAAGAGCCATAACTCTTAATGATTGGTAGGGGATCAAATACTTATTTCTTACTACAAAATGCAAATAAATGTATATAATTTATACAATGAGATTTTCTGGATTTTATTTCTGATATTCCATTTCTCAATGTTAAGTTTAACCTACAAAGACACCTCATGTCTTTGTCAATGGGAAAACTTACAAACTTACAAAATCCGCAAGGGATCAAATACTTATTTCCGTGTGTGTGTGTGTGTATATATATATATATATATATATATATATATATAGTTTATAAAAATAGGCCACAGGGCTGCACATGGTACAACTTAGCTGAAAGCTGCTGTGGCATTCTGCTTAGTTCCATGATGAAACTATTGAATGCTTTGTAGTAGTGTTGGCTGTGTCCCAGGTTATACATATGGAGCAGAGCACAGCACACAAGATTTCAGACTGTTGTATCATGATTAACCTTTTAGATCCAGGAATACAGCCGTTATTTTTATGTTAGTTTACATTTTACATTGCCTCTTTAATGTCATAAAACTTTGTTTTCCTTTATTAGTGAGGAGAATTTTATCTCTTTCTCATTCTCCATTGAAAATAAAGTATTATATTGTACACGAGTTATCGCAGAGACAGTGTGTGCTGGTGATTGTCATTCATGCAGCCTTACAGCATCTGTTCAATACATAACCTGGATGTCTTTGCCAAAATCAAACATTATTGGTTTTTATATTACACAAATTAAATATTTTTATAAAGAGGTCACAGCGCATTGAGATGAATCAATACATAGCCTGTCTGAAACCACAAGTGTATTGCTTGATTAACTTATATTGCAAATACTGTGTGCACATGCAAGAATTAATATTTGCTTTCTTTCTTATGTATTTTCAGCTGCGTGTCCAGTTTTGTGCAGCGGCAATGGGCAGTACTCCAAGGGTACTTGCATCTGCTACAGTGGCTGGAAAGGAGCAGAATGTGATGTGCCCAGCAGTCAGTGCATAGACCCTTCCTGTAGCACCCATGGTTCTTGTATGGAAGGAAACTGTGTATGCTCTGCGGGATTCAAAGGGGACAGTTGTGAAGAAGGTACATTTTATATTACACAAATGCTTTGTAACATGCTTAAAGAAAAGTACGCATATGTGCAGTCATCCTGAAGAAGACATCCCCTCCAACTAGTCCACTAATATAGACCAACACTCTGTGTTCTAGATCCCGTTACTGGCACACCATGTAAAGGCTGGACAATTATTCATAACTCTTTTATGTGAGACATATGGTAAATGGCAAAATAACCTTATGTTTTGCAGTGCATTTAAATACATTATATATCAATGAGAGCAGGAGTACGAGGCACGCAGAGGCATTAGTCATGTAAATGCGTAAGGAACCTGCTGCCTAAGATTCTCCAAATGATTATAGTATAGGATGATGAATGACTTCTTATGAAGTGTCCTGTATTAAGTAAGAACCTGGATCCCGGCCACAAATCCTGTCACAACGTTGTATAGAGAAGCCAGTAGCACAGTGCGTTCTACGTATACAGTAGTGGCAGTCTAGTCAATGTCCATTCCACCCTTCACACCCACTTGCGACAAACATCCTATTGTTTGACTAAACACAGTTTTACACATTACTATATATATAATTATATAGTTTATAGTATTGATTGCTGCTCAAAAACTAATGAAGCCATGTCATTCACGTGCCCTTATCAAAGTACAGAACGGAGGCAAGAACTCAGCTGGATTTTTTATTCAACTTAAGATTTTTAGTTGAGATATTCATCATAGTATGTCATCCAAACAATTCACCTGAAATGAAAGTGGCATGGAAATCAATAGGATCCATATATTCTGCCGCATAAACACTGTTGCTCTATTAACAAATTTGCAATGGAAAATGAAATGGAACATTTGTCAGATTTTGCACCTTGTTGTGGCAGAGACCTAACTGAAATTGACAAATTAGGTTAACTTAGTGGTGTTGTATTTGCTAGGCTTGTGCTTGAGTTATTTTTCAATGACATTTAACGTCATAAATATAATTCACGGTTCATTGGTGTTGTACATCTCCTCTCTGGTATCAGTCTACCACCCTACATGTGCCCTCCGCTCCGCTAATGACCTCAGGTTAACATCCTCAATAATCAGAACCTCCCACTCCCGTCTCCAAGACTTTACACGTGCTGCGCCGATTCTTTGGAATGCACTACCTAGGTTAATACGATTAATCCCCAATCCCCACAGTTTTAAGCGTGCCCTAAAAACTAATTTGTTCAGATTGGCCTACCATCTCAACGCATTAACCTAACGATCCCTGTGTGGCCTATCGTAAACCCCCCCCCAAAAAAAAACGAAAAACCCATAATCAGGTTCCTCGTATCATGTTCTCATACACTTTATGCAGTTAATAGCCCTCTGTGTCTGTACTGCTACACACTTAGGCAGTTAACTGGTTCATGCAGCTTTACATGAACACCTGAGCCTTACACTATGGCTGGTCCGAATAACAAAAGCAATTCTTACCATCCACCTCTCATGTCTCCCCTTTTCCACATAGTTTGTAAGCTTGCGAGCAGGGCCCTCATTCCTCCTGGTATCTATTTTGAACTGTGATTTCTGTTATGCTGTAATGTCTATTGTCTGTACAAGTCCCCTCTATAATTTGTAAAGCGCTGCGGAATATGTTGGCGCTATATAAATAAAATTATTATTATTATTATTATTATTATTATTATTATTATTACAATGTGTACTGCTCTCACAACTATTCTCTATACCTATGATGTGATTTCTTGTAGCCACTGGGCAGAAATTCCATACCCTGAAATATAAAGAACTACTGAAACCCCTTAAGTATCTTTTAATAGCTGCACGTTATCCTTGCTGTGCAGTTCTTTCAGTAATAATTCTGATTTTCACTTAATTGTTCCAATGTACTACTTAAACTTTTTAATTTTATCGCTCTACGTCGTGGTGACAGTGACATAAAATTTGAAGAGCCTCCTGTGACCATTCAGTGCTAAGATGATTTTTAATAGTTTAAGGTATAAAATTTACATGCTGTTGTAAAAAAAACAAAACTTGCTTATAAAGATGGCTTGTGAGCATGTCAGTGGCCAGAATTAAGAATGGGCTATGCTGCCGTGACAAAAAAAACCCTTCATGTATCTTAAAGAGAGATCGAGGGAAATGCCTCTTCTGGCCAAATATTCACTTAAAGGGGTTGTCCACTACTTTCAATTAACCCCCCAATGTATCCCCCCGGGGCCCCTGATGAATTGTGTAAATACCTTCCTTAGCTGTTTTCGCCTGTGAGCGGCGCTATGCTGGTGGCTGAGTCCGGGTCACGTGACCCCCAGGCTTCAGCCACCGCTCATTTCCGCCGACGTCACGTCAATTTCCAGACTCTGGAAATTGACGTGACGTCAGTAGCAGGCGTGACCCCAAGCTCCACAGACAGCAGTCACTCATAAAGAGTGACTGGGCTGTGGGCAGGGCTGAGGCTGCCTGCGGGGCTGTGCTGGGGGTGGGCGGGGCTAGGCAGGGATGTGCGGGCAGGCGCCGGTGCTGTGCGGTCCCCGGCGCCGGTGCTGTGCGGTCCCGGGCGCCGGCGCTGTGCGGTCCCGGGCGCCGGCGCTGTGCGGTCCAGGGCGCCGGCGCTGTGCGGTCCAGGGCGCCAGCGCTGTGCGGTCCAGGGCGCCGGCGCTGTGCGGTCCCGGGCGCCGGCGCTGTGCGGACCGGCACCGTGCGGACCGGCGCCGGTATGTGCTGGGGTCTGCTGGGGGGTGGTCTTTGGGGTGTGTGTTGTGTGTTTGTGTGTGTGTGTCTGTGTGCAGGCTCTGCCTGCTACAGTGGCAGTGAGTGACACATTAGCCAATGATGGGACAGTAGTAGTCCCATCATCCGGCTAATGTGTTGAATGTAAAAAAAAAAAAAATATATACACATATACATATACAGTACATACATACAACACACACCATGCGACAACATGCGCCATGCGACGACACTCACCATGCGACGGCATGCGACATGTACCATGCAATGAGATGCGCCATGCGACAACATGCACCATGCGACAGCAAGCGACGTGTACCATGCAATGACATGCGCCATGCGACGACATGCATCATGCGGCGACATGCACCATGCGACAACATGCACCATGCGACGACATGCGCAATGCGACGACATGTGCCATGCGACTACATGCACCATGCGACTACATGCGACATGCGCCATGCGACGACATGCAGCATGCGACATGCACCATGCTACACCATGCGCCATGCGACGACATGCAGCATGCGACGATATGCGGCATGCGAGACATGCAGCATGCGACGACATGCAGCATGCGATGACATGCAGCATGTGACACCATGCGACATGCAGCATGCGACAACATGCACCTTGCGACGACATGCAACATCATGCGACATGCCACATACTGTACATACATACAGTACATACATACATACAGACAATACAGTACATGTAACATAGAGTACATACTCACCATCACTTGTCACTTTGAGCCCCGAAGCCATTGTCATCTGTAAAAAATATTAAAATAATAAACAAACACTATACTCCCTGATCCGCAGAAATCCAATTAAAAGGAGTGTCCCTCGACGATCTCCTGAGGAGAGCAGGAGCATCAGATAATGTGACTGCTCTCCAGGGGCTCCAGGAACACAGTAAGGGGAGGAAGGTATCCTTCCACAATGTATTCCCCACAATGTATTCCTACACCAGTGTGAGAAAATAGTCCCTAGTCTCACTTCATGGCATTGCTGTATGAGAAAGTTCCCACACAGCTTTTTGCCATAAAGTGAGACCAGTGAACTATAGTAACCTCTCAGTGATGCACTGCAGGAGCCATTGTCTCCTGTCAGTGTGTCACTGAGGGTCCTATAGAGCAGTGACATCACCCGATGTCACTGTTCTATAGGGGAGATCGTCGTGGGACACTCGTTATTAATTGGACTACGGCGGACAGGTAGTATACGGTTTATTATTTTACGTTTTTTGCAGGCGCCGAAGTATGGTAAGTATGGTGAAATGAAGAATATTAAAATACTTTTTCCTAATGTGTGTGTGTTTTATTAACCCTTTTCTTACTATTGGATTAATAACGGATAGGCGTCTTTTGACGCCTCTCCGTTATTAACCCGGCTTAATGTCACCTTACAATAGCAAGGTGACATTAACCCCTTATTACCCCATATCCCACCGCTACACGGGAGTGGGAAGAGAGGGGCTAAGTGCCGGAATTGGTGCATCTTACAGATGCACCATTTCTGGGGCGGCTGTGGACTGGTATTTGTAGCCGGGGGGCCAATATCCATGGCCCCTCTGTAGGCTATGAATATCAGCCCGCAGCTGTCTGCGTAGCCTTTCTGGCTATAAAATATAGGGGGACCCCACGTCATTTAGTTTTTTTTGGGGGGTCTCCGTATTTTAATAGCCAGTAAAGGCTACGCAGACAGCTGTGGGCTGATATTCATAGCAGGCTACAAACATTGGCCCCCGGCCGTCGGCTTTCCCCCTCTGGTGCAGAAAATTGTGCGGGAGCCCACGCCGTTTTTTTTCCGTTTTTTTATTAAATTAAACGCTCATAAAGGCCTATTTAACCCTTGCGTCGGTACGGGTCCGTCGCTATGCGTCGGGCCTACGTACTGACGCACGTTGTGAAATTTGTGCACGTCGTGGGCAGCGGATGCAGTTTTTCAACGCATCCGCTGCCCATTCTGAAGTCCGGGGAGGAGGGGGCGGATTTTTGGCCGCGGATGCACGGTAGAAAATGGCGGACGCGACAGACAAAAAAAACTTTCACTTGAACGTTTTTTCGTCCCAACGTGCCGCCAAAACACGACACATCCATTGCACGACGGACGCGATGTGTGGCCATCCGTCGCGATCCGTCACTAATACAAGTCTATGGGTAAAAAACGCATCCTGCGAGCACATTTGCAGGATCCGTTTTTCCCAAAAAGATGGATTGCTAAAAACGCAAGTGTGAAAGTAGCCTTAGGCTTAGCCTTAGCGTCGGCCCGACGTACCGACGCATACTGGTCCAGTCTTAAGACGCTTCCGCTGCTCCATTGCAAGGTCCGGGGAGGAGGGGGCTGCGTTTCGCCCGTGCAAGCGCCATCGAAAATGACGGACTAGACGCACAAAAAAAGTTACATAAAACTTTTTTGTGCCGGCGGTGCGCCAAAACACGGCGCAACCATCGCGCGACGGTTGCGACGTGTGGCACTGGGTCGCTAATAAAAGTCTATGGAGAAAAAACGCATCCTGCGGGCAGGACGCGTTTTTTCTCCACAACGACGCATTGCGATGTGCAGTGCACGACGCTAGTGTGAAAGTAGCCTTAGAAACATCGGCCTTTCTATTATATATCTATGGATATATCTATCTATAGATATATTTATAGATAGATATATCTGTAGATACATATATGTATCTATCCATATATTTGGCTGCTTTCACATCAGGTTTTTGCCGTCAGGCACAATCCGGCGAGTTTTGAAAAAAACGGATCCATTTTTTTACGCCGGATCAGTTTTTTTCTCATATAGTTGTATTAGCGCCGGATTGCGCCTGATGGCCACACGTTTCATCCGTTTTTTGCCGGATCGGTCAAAAAAGCTGTTTCCGCCGGACAGAAAACACATACAGAGGAACGTTTTTTCTGTCCGGCGAAAAAACGCACAGCGACGGATCTGGCACAAAACGTATGAAACTGAGATGTGAAATGATGAATCCTTGGAATCCGTTTTTTCATGCATGTTTCCATTCAAATCATGCACATTTTCCGTTTATTTATTTCCAAAAACAGCATTAAAACCGTGCATAAACCGCACCAAAAAAAGCCTCAAAACTGCATAAAAACTGCATCAAAACCTGGTGCAGTTTTGCAGTTTTGGTGCGGTTTTGATGGAGTTTTTGGTGCGGTTTTGATACAGTTTTTGGTGCGGTTTTGATGCAGGTTTTGGTGCAGTTTTGGTGCGGTTTTGATGGAGTTTTTGGTGCGGCTTTGATACAGTTCTTGGTGCGGTTTTGATACAGTTTTTGGTGCAGTTTTGATGCAGTTTTTGGTGCAGTTTTGATGCAGTTTTTGGTGCAGTTTTGGTGCGGTTTTGATGGAGTTTTTGGTGCGGTTTTGATGCAGTTTTTGGTGCGGTTTTGATGCAGTTTTTGGTGCAGTTTTGATGCAGTTTTTGGTGCAGTTTTGGTGCGGTTTTGATGGAGTTTTTGGTGCGGCTTTGATACAGTTCTTGGTGCGGTTTTGATACAGTTTTTGGTGCGGCTTTGATGCAGTTTTTGGTGCGGTTTTTGCGCAGTTTTGATGCAGTTTTTGGTGCGGTTTTGGTGCAGTGTTGTTGCAATTTTGGTGCGGTTTTGATGCATTTTTTTGTGCAGTTTTGATGCGTTTTTTAATGCAGGTTTTTGCACGGTTTTGATGCATTTTTTAATTCTCTTTTGGTGCGGTTTTTATGCGTTTTGGAAATCTAAATAAAGGTGTATTATTGAACAAAAAAAAAAGATTTGTGATGTCATTATTAGTGTTGAGCGATACCGTCCGATACTTGAAAGTATCGGTATCGGAAAGTATCGGCCGATACCGGCAAAGTATCGGATCTGATCCGATACCGATACCCGATACCAATACAAGTCAATGGGACTCAAGTATCGGAAGGTATCCCTGATGGGTCCCAGGGTCTGAAGGAGAGGAAACTCTCCTTCAGGCCCTGGGATCCATATTAATGTGTAAAATAAAGAATTAAAATAAAAAATATTGATATTCTCACCTCTCCGACGCAGCCTGGACCTTACCGCTGTGAACCGGCAGCCTTCTTTGCTTAAAATGAGCAAGGTTCAACACCTTCCATGATGTCACAGCTTCTGATTGGTCGCATGCCGCTCATGTGACCGCCACGCGACCAATCAGAAGCCGTGACGTCATCCCTCAGGTCCTAAATTCCTAGAAGGGAATTTAGGACCTGAGGGATGACGTCGCGGCTTGTGATTAGTCGCGTGGCGGTCACATGAGCAGCACGCGACCAATCAGAAGCCGTGACGTCATGGAAGGTGCTGAACGCGCTCATTTCAAACAAAGAAGGCTGCCGGTTACCAGCGGTGATGTCCAGGGGCCTCCGGACAGGTGAGAATATCAATATTTTTTATTTTAATTCTTTATTTTACACATTCATATGGATCCCAGGGCCTGAAGGAGAGATTCCTCTCCTTCAGACCCTGGGAACCATACACTGGAAACTTCCAATTCCGATTCCCGATACCACAAAAGTATCGGATCTCGGTATCGGAATTCCGATACCGCAAGTATCGGCCGATACCCGATACTTGCGGTATCGGAATGCTCAACACTAGTCATTATTGTCCAACCTCCTCTTTTACATTTGTCCAACCCACACTCCATTACACACACAGATAGATGATAGATTAAATGGATAGACATATCTACATATAGATAAATCTATAGATGCATACATCTATCTATTCATATATCTATCTATAGATGTGTCTGGATAGATATATCTATTGATAGATGTATTGGTAGCGTAGGGTGTGTGTCCACTGTCCGGATTACATCCGAATGAGCTGCAGATTGGATGCTGCGTACTTGTAGTCCCATCGGATGATGCCTGCACACACACCCCAAAAGACGCCCCGCACACACCCGAAGAGTCCCGCACAGGGCCGCACACATCTGAACAGTCCCGCACACATCCGAACAGCCCGCAGACCCCGCACACACCTGAACAGTCCCACACAGCGCCGCACACATCCGAACAGCCCGCAGACCCAGCCCGCACACACATACACGCACACCGTCACCGCCCACACACTTCCCTCCTTCCGAACTGCAGCATTTCTCGGACCCACATACGCATCTAAACTGCAGATCTTTTTTACATCTGCGGTTTTGCTGTGGATGTGCCCAACTCAATGAAAGTCTATGGGTGCAGAAACGCTGCAGTTCCACACAAAAGAAGTGACATGCTGCGAGAAAAAAAAAAGCTGCGTTTCGGTGCGGCCTTTTCCGCAGCATGTGCACAACAAGTCTGCGGCTCCCATAGACTTACATTGATTGTGCACTACACTGTGGATTTGATGCAATTCAGTGCGGCAAAAAACCCTGCGGATCTGCAATCAAATCCGCAACGTGTGCACACAGCCTTAGCATTTAGTGAACGTAGCAAAAAAGCCAAGCAAAAAACAAGTGTGGGATTGCACTTTTTTGCAATTTTTTGCACTTTTTTGCAATTTCATTGCACTTTGAATTTTTTTCACATTTTCTGTTACACGACATGGTAAAACCAATGATGTCCTTCAAAAGTAGAACTTGTCCCACAAAAAACAAGCCCTCACATGGCCATATTGACGGACAAATGATGGCTCTGGAAAGAAGGGGAGCGATAAACGAAAACAAAAATGGTCCAGGGGTGAAGGGGTTTAGAAACATGGATATGGACATAGCTATGGAAATAGACATATCTATCTATCTATCTATCTATCTATCTATCTATCTATCTATCTATCTATCTATCTATCTATCTATCATCTATCTATCTATCTATCTATCTATCTATCTATCTATCTATCTATCTATCTATCTATCTATCTATCCATCCATCAATCTGTGTGTAATGGAGTGTGGGTTGGACAAATGTAAAAGAGGAGGTTGGACAGAAATGACATCACAAATCTTTTTGAAGATAGAGGGGGGAGAAGAGGGAGGGGTTTGGGTGTGTTTTGGAGTGGGTGTGGTAGGTTCGGGCTTAGTGGCAGTGCAATGCATCATGGAGCTTGTAGTATTAGAGCACAATAACTCAGGAGAAAAGAAGTTGTCGTTTAACCCCATGAGAGCTGGATCCAGCACTAAAGATGTGCTGCTACAGCATGAAAAAAGGTAATATTGCTAAAATAAACACAGTAGATGTTTTCAGTGGCACATAATAGCAAGATTTATGAAAAAAAAAAAAAAGGTTACAGTAGTGGACAACTTCTTTAAACCTATTCAGACAATTGGAAGAAAAGACGTAGCATGCCAATGAGATACAGGAAAAAGTATTACTTTTTACCCTGTTAAACTGCCAAGTTTTCTATGTGAATTATAATCTTCACAAGCTAAATGTGAATTGTGCCATGTCAGAAGCTTATGTTCTAAACATGGAAGCAACTGTAGAAAAATATGCATATACAGCATAAATATTTCTCTTGTAGAGAAACTTTGCCGATATGCACAATATTTTCCCACTTTGTTCTGATTTCTATGTTTGTCCCTGGTTTAGCTGCTTTTTAAATGTTGCTGGTTGCTTATGGGTGTAGTCAGTGTTTTAGCACCACTCTATTGTCACAATCTTTAGACATGGATTGCAAAGAAAATACAATGTAACACAAATTCGGCACAAGATGAGCAAAACAAAGTATTTGTACAGTTATGTAAAGATAATGGCAGGTGCAGAACTGTTATGTGTTATTATTTTTGTATTTCTAATGTAATCTATTGTCTGTCTGCCATTTTAGTGGATTGTATTGACCCAACATGCTCCAATCATGGAGTGTGTGTGAATAAGGAATGTCTCTGCAGTCCTGGCTGGGGAGGCCAGAACTGTGAATTACCACGCACTCAATGTCCAGATCAGTGCAGTGGACATGGGACCTACCTGACTGACACAGGTCTGTGTAGCTGTGATCCTAACTGGATGGGGCCCGATTGTTCTGTTGGTAAGAAAAACATTTCACACTGGATTTCATTTTTTCTTCACTTTTCACACTAATATGTGGCTCTAATGTGGTAAATAATTGCAAGTTGTTCAAAATTGAATGTGCAAAATTTCCCCACTAAATCATTGGGCAGACATGACTTAATAAATATTCCTGATCATTATTTGTTTTGGAACTCCCACCAAACACGCGAACAGTGGTTTTGTATTCTTAGTTTAAGCGGACAGGGTGATCATCAGTACTCATTACTTTTCCACTATTCATGCCCTACGAGACTGACTGAGCTAGTCAAGTACAGATCTCTAGTCCAATACATCTATATAAGAGGCATCGTGATTACTCGCTAATCCCGCCCCCTGCACAGTAGCTCCACCCCCACACATCCCCAAACACAAGCCCGCCCCCACCACATTACCATACACAATCCCGCCCCACCACATTACCATACACAATCCCGCCCCCTCCACCACATTAAAACACATAATCCCGCCCCTTACCACATTACCACACATAATCCCGCCCCCCACCACATTACCACACATAATCCCGCCCCCCACCACATTACCACACACAATCCCGCCCCCCACCACATTACCACACATAATCCCGACCCTCACCACATTACCACACATAATCCCGCCCCCCACCATATTACCACACATAATCCCGCCCCCACCACATCACCACACATAATCCCGCCCCCCACCACATTAACGCACATAATCCTGCCCCCACCACATTTCCACACATAATCCTGCCCCCATCCAATTCCACACATAATCCTGCCCCCACCCCATTTCCACACATAATCCCGCCCCCTCATCACATTACCACACACAATCCCGTCCCCCCACCACATTACCACACATAATCCCACCCCCACCACATTACCACACATAATCCCGCCCCCCACCACATTACCACACACAATCCCGTCCCCCCACCACATTACCACACATAATCCCACCCCCACCACATTACCACACATAATCCCACCCCCCACCATATTACCACACACAATCCCGCCCCTCCACCACATTACCACACATAATCCCGCCCCCCAACACATTACCACACATAATCGCGCCCCCCAGCACATTACCACACATAATCGCGCCCCCCAGCACATTACCACACATAATCGCGCCCCCCAGCACATTACCACACATAATCTCGCCCCCACCACATTACCACACATAATCCCACCCCCCACCACATTACCACAGATAATCCCGCCCCCTGCACAGTAGCTCCGCCCCCACCCCATCACCACACATAATCTCGCCCCCCACCACATTACCACACACAATCCCGCCCCCCACCACATTACCACACATAATCCCGCCCCATCACATTACCACACATAATCCCGCCCCACCACCACATTAACACACATAACTCCGCCCCCCACATTACCACACATAATGCCGCCCCCACCCCATTTCCACACATAATCCCTCCCCCCACCACATCACTACACATAATCCTGCCTCCCACCACATCACCACACATAATCTCGCCCCCTGCACAGTAGCTCCGCCCCACCCCATCACCACACATAATACCGCCCCCTCACCACATTCCAACACATAATCTCGCCCCCCCACACATTACCACACATAATCCCACCCCCCACCTTATTACCACACATAATCCCACCCCTCCACCACATTACCACACATAATCCCACCCCCCACCACATTACCACACATAATCCCGCCCCCCAACACATTACCACACATAATCGCGCCCCCCAGCACATTACCACACATAATCTCGCCCCCAGCACATTACCACACATAATCTCGCTCCCACCACATTACCACACATAATCCCACCCCCCACCACAATACCACAGATAATCCCACCCCCTGCACAGTAGCTCCGCCCCCACCATATCACCACACATATTCCCACCCCTCCACCACATTACCACACATAATCCCACTCCCCACCACATTCCAACACATAATCCCGCCCCCCCCACCACATTACCACACATAATCCCACGCCCCACCTTATTACCACACATAATCCCGCCCCTCCACCACATTACCACACATAATCCCGCCCCCCACCACATTACCACACAATCCTGCCCCCAACACATTACCACACATAATCGCGCCCCCCAGCACATTACCACACATAATCTCGCCCCCCACATTACAACACATAATCCCGCCCCCCACCACATTACCACACATAATCCCACCCCCAACAAATTACCACACATAATCCCACCCCCACCACATTACCACACATAATCCCACCCCCCACCACATTACCACAGATAATCCCGCCCCCTGCACAGTAGCTCCGCCCCACCCCATCACCATACATAATCCCACCCCCCACCACATTACCACACATAATCCCGCCCCCCCACCACATTACCACACATAATCCCGCACTCCACCACATTACCACACATAATCCCGCTCCAACACATTACCACACATAATCCCGCCCCACCACCACATTACCACACATAATCCCGCCCCCCACATTAGCACACATAATTCCGCCCCCACCCCATTTCCACACATAATCCCTCCCCCCACCACATCACTACACATAATCCTGCCTCCCACCATATCACCACACATAATCTCGCCCCCTGCACAGTAGCTCCGCCCCACCCCATCACCACACATAATACCGCCCCCTCACCACATTACCACACATGATCCCGCCCCACCACCACATTACCACACATAATCCCACCCCCCACCACATTCCAACACATAATCCCGCCCCCCCACCACATTACCACACATAATCTCGCCCCCATATTACAACACATAATCCCGCCCCCCACCACATTACCACACATAATCCCACCCCCACCACATTACCACACATAATCCCACCCCCACCACATTACCACACATAATCCCACCCCCAACACATTAACACACATAATCCCACCCCCACCACATTACCACACATAATCCCACCCCCACCACATTTCCACACATAATCCCGCCCCCTGCACAGTAGCTCCGCCCCACCCCATCACCACACATAATCCCACCCCCCACCACATTACCACACATAATCCCGCCCCCCCACCACATTACCACACATAATCCCGCACTCCACCACATTACCACACATAATCCCGCCCCAACACATTACCACACATAATCCCACCCCAACACATTACCACACATAAACCCGCCCCACCACCACATTACCACACATAATTCCGCCCCCACCCCATTTCCACACTTAATCCCTCCCCCCACGACATCACTACACATAATCCTGCCTCCCACCACATCACCACACATATTCCCACCCCCCACCACATTCCAACACATAATCCCGCCCCCCCACACATTACCACACATAATCCCACCCCCCACCTTATTACCACACATAATCCCACCCCTCCACCACATTACCACACATAATCCCGCCCCCACCACATTACCACACATAATCCCGCCCCCCAACACATTACCACACATAATCGCGCCCCCCAGCACATTACCACACATAATCTCGCCCCCAGCACATTACCACACATAATCTCGCTCCCACCACATTACCACACATAATCCCACCCCCCACCACAATACCACAGATAATCCCACCCCCTGCACAGTAGCTCCGCCCCCACCATATCACCACACATATTCCCACCCCTCCACCACATTACCACACATAATCCCACTCCCCACCACATTCCAACACATAATCCCGCCCCCCACCACATTACCACACATAATCCCTCCCCCCACCACATCACTACACATAATCCTGCCTCCCACCACATCACCACACATAATCTCGCCCCCTGCACAGTAGCTCCGCCCCACCCCATCACCACACATAATACCGCCCCCTCACCACATTCCAACACATAATCTCGCCCCCCCACACATTACCACACATAATCCCACCCCCCACCTTATTACCACACATAATCCCACCCCTCCACCACATTACCACACATAATCCCACCCCCCACCACATTACCACACATAATCCCGCCCCCCAACACATTACCACACATAATCGCGCCCCGCAGCACATTACCACACATAATCTCGCCCCCAGCACATTACCACACATAATCTCGCTCCCACCACATTACCACACATAATCCCACCCCCCACCACAATACCACAGATAATCCCACCCCCTGCACAGTAGCTCCGCCCCCACCATATCACCACACATATTCCCACCCCTCCACCACATTACCACACATAATCCCACTCCCCACCACATTCCAACACATAATCCCGCCCCCCCACCACATTACCACACATAATCCCACGCCCCACCTTATTACCACACATAATCCCGCCCCTCCACCACATTACCACACATAATCCCGCCCCCCACCACATTACCACACAATCCTGCCCCCAACACATTACCACACATAATCGCGCCCCCCAGCACATTACCACACATAATCTCGCCCCCCACATTACAACACATAATCCCGCCCCCCACCACATTACCACACATAATCCCACCCCCAACAAATTACCACACATAATCCCACCCCCACCACATTACCACACATAATCCCACCCCCCACCACATTACCACAGATAATCCCGCCCCCTGCACAGTAGCTCCGCCCCACCCCATCACCACACATAATCCCACCCCCACCACATTACCACACATAATCCCGCCCCCCCACCACATTACCACACATAATCCCGCACTCCACCACATTACCACACATAATCCCGCTCCAACACATTACCACACATAATCCCGCCCCACCACCACATTACCACACATAATCCCGCCCCCCACATTACCACACATAATTCCGCCCCCACCCCATTTCCACACATAATCCCTCCCCCCACCACATCACTACACATAATCCTGCCTCCCACCATATCACCACACATAATCTCGCCCCCTGCACAGTAGCTCCGCCCCACCCCATCACCACACATAATACCGCCCCCTCACCACATTACCACACATGATCCCGCCCCACCACCACATTACCACACATAATCCCACCCCCCACCACATTCCAACACATAATCCCGCCCCCCCACCACATTACCACACATAATCTCGCCCCCATATTACAACACATAATCCCGCCCCCCACCACATTACCACACATAATCCCACCCCCACCACATTACCACACATAATCCCACCCCCACCACATTACCACACATAATCCCACCCCCAACACATTAACACACATAATCCCACCCCCACCACATTACCACACATAATCCCACCCCCACCACATTTCCACACATAATCCCGCCCCCTGCACAGTAGCTCCGCCCCACCCCATCACCACACATAATCCCACCCCCCACCACATTACCACACATAATCCCGCCCCCCCACCACATTACCACACATAATCCCGCACTCCACCACATTACCACACATAATCCCGCCCCAACACATTACCACACATAATCCCACCCCAACACATTACCACACATAATCCCACCCCAACACATTACCACACATAAACCCGCCCCACCACCACATTACCACACATAATTCCGCCCCCACCCCATTTCCACACTTAATCCCTCCCCCCACCACATCACTACACATAATCCTGCCTCCCACCACATCACCACACATAATACCGCCCCCTCACCACATTACCACACATAATCCTGCCCCCCCACCACATTACCACACATATTCCCACCCCCCACCACATTCCAACACATAATCCCGCCCCCCCACACATTACCACACATAATCCCACCCCCCACCTTATTACCACACATAATCCCACCCCTCCACCACATTACCACACATAATCCCGCCCCCACCACATTACCACACATAATCCCGCCCCCCAACACATTACCACACATAATCGCGCCCCCAGCACATTACCACACATAATCTCGCCCCCAGCACATTACCACACATAATCTCGCTCCCACCACATTACCACACATAATCCCACCCCCCACCACAATACCACAGATAATCCCACCCCCTGCACAGTAGCTCCGCCCCCACCATATCACCACACATATTCCCACCCCTCCACCACATTACCACACATAATCCCACTCCCCACCACATTCCAACACATAATCCCGCCCCCCACCACATTACCACACATAATCCCACGCCCCACCTTATTACCACACATAATCCCGCCCCTCCACCACATTACCACACATAATCGCGCCCCCCAGCACATTACCACACATAATCTCGCCCCCCACATTACAACACATAATCGCACCCCCCCACCACATTACCACACATAATCCCACCCCCAACACATTACCACACATAATCCCACCCCCACCACATTACCACACATAATCCCACCCCCCACCACATTACCACAAATAATCCCGCCCCCTGCACAGTAGCTCCGCCCCACCCCATCACAACACATAATCCCACCCCCCACCACATTACCACACATAATCCCGCCCCCCCACCACATTACCACACATAATCCCGCACTCCACCACATTACCACACATAATCCCGCCCCACCACCACATTACCACACATAATCCCGCCCCCCACATTACCACACATAATTCCGCCCCCACCCCATTTCCACACATAATCCCTCCCCCCACCACATCACTACACATAATCCTGCCTCCCACCATATCACCACACATAATCTCGCCCCCTGCACAGTAGCTCTGCCCCACCCCATCACCACACATAATACCGCCCCCTCACCACATTACCACACATGATCCCGCCCCCCCACCACATTACCACACATAATCCCACCCCCCACCACATTCCAACACATAATCCCGCCCCCCCACCACATTACCACACATAATCTCGCCCCCATATTACAACACATAATCCCGCCCCCCACCACATTACCACACATAATCCCACCCCAACCACATTACCACACATAATCCCGCCCCACCACATTACCACACATAATTCTGCCCCCCACATTACCACACATAATCCTGCCCCCCACCACATTACCACACATAATCCCGCCCCCACCACATTACCACACATAATCCCGCCCCCCCACCACATTACCACACATAATCCCGCACTCCACCACATTACCACACATAATCCCGCCCCAACACATTACCACACATAATCCCGCCCCAACACATTACCACACATAATCCCGCCCCACCACCACATTACCACACATAATTCCGCCCCCACCCCATTTCCACACATAATCCCTCCCCACACCACATCACTACACATAATCCTGCCTCCCACCACATCACCACACATAATCTCGCCCCCTGCACAGTAGCTCCGCCCCACCCCATCACCGCACATAATCCCACCACCCACCACATTACCACACATAATCCCGCCCCCCCACCACATTACCACACATAATCCCGCACTCCACCACATTACCACACATAATCCCGCCCCAACACATTACCACACATAATCCCGCCCCAACACATTACCACACATAATCCCGCCCCCACCCCATTTCCACACATAATCCCTCCCCCCACCACATCACTACACATAATCTCGCCCCCTGCACAGTAGCTCCGCCCCACCCCATCACCACACATAATACCACCCCTCCACCACATTACCACACATAATCCCGTCCCCACCACATTACCACACATAATCCCGCCCCCCAACACATTACCACACATAATCCCGCCCCTCAACACATTACCACACATAATCGCGCCCCCCAGCACATTACCACACATAATCTCGCCCCCAGCACATTACCACACATAATCTCGCTCCCACCACATTACCACACATAATCCCACCCCCCACCACAATACCACAGATAATCCCACCCCATGCACAGTAGCTCCGCCCCCACCATATCACCACACATATTCCCACCCCTCCACCACATTACCACACATAATCCCACTCCCCACCACATTCCAACACATAATCCCGCCCCCCCACCACATTACCACACATAATCCCACGCCCCACCTTATTACCACACATAATCCCGCCCCTCCACCACATTACCACACATAATCCCGCCCCCCACCACATTACCACACATAATCCTGCCCCCAACACATTACCACACATAATCGCGCCCCCCAGCACATTACCACACATAATCTCGCCCCCCACATTACAACACATAATCCCGCCCCCCCACCACATTACCACACATAATCCCACCCCCAACACATTACCACACATAATCCCACCCCCACCACATTACCACACATAATCCCGCCCCCCCACCACATTACCACACATAATCCCGCACTCCACCACATTACCACACATAATCCCACCCCCAACACATTACCACACATAATCCCACCCCCACCACATTACCACACATAATCCCATCCCCCACCACATTACCACAGATAATCCCGCCCCCTGCACAGTAGCTCCGCCCCACCCCATCACCACACATAATCCCACCCCCCACCACATTACCACACATAATCCCGCCCCACCACCACATTACCACACATAATCCCGCCCCCCACATTACCACACATAATTCCGCCCCCACCCAATTTCCACACATAATCCCTCCCCCCACCACATCACTACACATAATCCTGCCTCCCACCATATCACCACACATAATCTCGCCCCCTGCACAGTAGCTCCGCCCCACCCCATCACCACACATAATACCGCCCCCTCACCACATTACCACACATGATCCCGCCCCCCCACCACATTACCACACATAATCCCACCCCCCACCACATTCCAACACATAATCCCGCCCCCCCACCACATTACCACACATAATCTCGCCCCCATATTACAACACATAATCCCGCCCCCCACCACATTACCACACACAATCCCGACCCCCACCACATTACCACACATAATCCCGCCCCCTACCATATTACCTCACATAATCCTGCCCCCCAAATTACCACACAATGCTACGTCCCCACACATTACCACACATTGCTCCGTCCCCACACATTACCACACGAGGCTCCGTACCCACACATTACCACACATTACCATACGAGGCTCCGTCCTCACACATTACCACATGAGGCTCCGTCCCCACACATTACCACATGAGGCTCTGTCCCCACACATTACCATACGAGGCTCCGTCCCTCCACATTACCACACGAGGCTCCGTCCCCACACATTACCACACGAGGCTCCGTCCTCACACATTACCACACGAGGCTCTGTCCACACACATTACCATACGAGGCTCCGTCCCTCCACATTACCACACGAGGCTCTGTCCCCACACATTACGACACAAATCCAGTTTGCTTTTGATTTTACACTGTGAATAAAATGTATTAGTATTATTCTGATTTTTAATTATTATCGTTATTAACTTCATTTTAAGTTAATTTACCACCTGCGTAAGTGCTATTGAATGTTGTCATTATTTACTTTAGTTTAATCACTAGCAGCTTTAATTAGATAGAATGAGCATGCCCAGCATTAGCTGGCTGGAAACAGCTAGTTTTAAATAAGCAGAATGATCACAATATTTTTCAAACAGGGGACACAAGACCACAATATGGGTGGAAGGACCTCCAATGATAATACATTTATAATGTTATCTGTTATGATGAAAAAGGGTTTTCAATCCAGGAAAGTGAATTAAAAGCAAAAAAAAAAAAAAATACAATAAGACTTCATTAAAATCATAGCATGCACATAGAGAAATATCTAATTTTCACATATTGATAGCACTTGTTACATAATTTTCTAAGGAGATATGTATCCACAACATCCTACTGTATGGTTAATACTTTACTGTTCAGGTGCTGTCTATAAGTAATGTACACAGTATACCATTCTAGGGTTAATACTTTATTTCCCAGTATGTAGGCTTTATTTTAGTTTTATACCAGTAGTGTTGTCACTTTTGACTTTATCCGTGAATAAGAGTCAGCCAGACTCGCGTCAGTATTTTTCTATGCCCATGCCACAATAATGAATTTTTTGCTGTTAATTCGCTTTGCCGGATTGAAAAATGTTTGCATCACTTCTAACAAAGTTGCTTGATATCTCACAAGCCTTATCCGTACACAGTGGAGTGGATGCCCAGGAACTAGACTGATCAACATGCATATACTGGAGTGAGCTGCAGCCACAAACTTTCTTATATGGCATCTAATACTTTATTTTCATTACACATTTACTAATTGTAGAGAATTTCCTGTTTAATATTTAGCTTTGTCAATCATTTTGAGCCTAAGCGCTAGAATAGGCCATCATTGATGCCATTATATGTATAGTTAGCAGAAACAAAGTTATACAGACTTTTCTAACCCACTGCGGGTTCTAATAAGAAAAGCTGACCTGCAAAAATCTGTAGACGGATGGATAATTTTCATATGTATTTGTGGAACTAAGTCCTTATGTGCTCCATAAAGGCTGCAATTCAGGAAAATCCAATTCAGAATTCTAGCTGCATACATTTCTTCATGAAATATGCCACTTTCACGTACTGAATACCCAATGAAGGTCCCTGCATTAATATATATGTGTAATTG
This sequence comes from Ranitomeya variabilis, assembly GCF_051348905.1. NCBI lineage: Eukaryota > Metazoa > Chordata > Amphibia > Anura > Dendrobatidae > Ranitomeya > Ranitomeya variabilis. Next base: position 578,223,874 of record NC_135236.1, read on the forward strand.
TGTTCATGTCACTTGTATATGTATATATGGATGTGAATGACTGATGACACACGGGTACAATCTCAAATTAAAGTTTTTCAGCATTTCCCTTGCCTTTAAATAGTAATGTGAACATAATTCCGAGAATAAGTGAAAGCATATCAAATGTGTAGTATGATGGTCTCTGAATGATGCATAAGACAAAGCTAAATCATCATTTTATAGCAGAAGAGAGGTGAGCCAGTGAAGAAGAAAAAATGCAATGAGCACTTAATTGTATTTCACAACCACAATCAGGGGGTTTTGCCGCTTATTTGGACTTTTAATCATTTTCTGGTTTTCCAAGGCCTTACAATGAAATAGAAAATGTAAAAGTAACTTTAGGATCCTAGTCTAAATAACCACCTACATAAACCAACAATAGATAGATAGATAGATAGATAGATAGATAGATAGATAATAAGAAAAAAATGGCTTGAAAAAGGCAGAGAAATCTACCGAAACTTTGCTGCTAATGGATCAGTAAAGCCACGGTTTTTCACTTTAATTTTTGGAGTGCTGCCTGTCTTTTTCTGATTTTCTACTTTGGAGGTTTGGACATCACCTTTACAGGTTTTATTGCACCCGTTTTTTTTTTTTTTTTGTAGTGCTGCCAAATTTTCTTTAATTAGATAGATAGATATGGGATGGATAGATTGATAATATATATGGGATAAATAGATAGATAGTTATTAGATAGATAGATAGATAGATAGATAGAGTGTCCGACTGGGCCTCCAGAGAAACGGAGGATTCTCTGGTAGGCCCAGGCCTTGACACCTGCTGGAATACAGGGCCCGCAGCTGCCTAGGGCCCCTTCTGCTCCAGGGGCCCCCAGCCAGTGGCGTGTCCCTAATAGCAGCACACCACGCAGCTGGTGTCAGCGGAGCAGCAGCGGGTGACAGGAAGCCTAAGCCTGTTCCCACTGCTAAAGTGAAATGAACACAGTGCCTTGCGAAAGTATTCGGCCCCCTGGAACTTTTCAACCTTTTCCCACGTATCATGCTTCAAACATAAAGATACCAAATGTATATTTTTGGTGAAGAATCAACAACAAGTGGAACACAATTGTGAAGTTGAACGAAATTTATTGGTTATTTTAAATTTTTGTGGAAATTCAAAAACTGAAAAGTGGGGCATGCAATATTATTCGGTCCCTTTAACTTAATTCTTTGTTGCGCCACCTTTTGCTGCGATTACAGCTGCAAGTCGCTTGGGGTATGTCTCTATCAGTTTTGTACATCGAGAGACTGAAATTCTTGCCCATTCTTCCTTGGCAAATAGCTCGAGCTCAGTGAGGTCTGATGGAGATCGTTTGTGAACAGCAGTTTTCAGCTCTTTCCACAGATTCTCAGTTGGATTGAGGTCTGGACTTTGACTTGGCCATTCTAACCCATGGATACTTTTATGTGTGAACCATATCATTGTAGATTTTCCATTTTGTTTGGGATCATTGTATTGTTGGAAGACAAATCTCCGTCCCAGTCTAAAGTCTATTCCAACAAGTTTTCTTCAATAATGGTCCTGTATTTGGCTCCATCCATCTTCCCATCAATTTTAACCATCATCCCTGTTCCTGCTGACGAAAAGCAGGCTCAAACCATGATGCTGTCACCACCATGTTTGACAGTGGGGATGGTGTGTTCAGGGTGATGAGCTGTGTTGCCTTTACGCCAAAGATATCGTTTGGCATTGTTGCCAAAAAGTTCGATTTTGGTTTCATCTGACCAGAGCACCTTCTTCCACATGTTTGGTGTGGCTCCCAAGTGGCTTGTTGCAAACTTTAAACAACACGTTTTATGGATATCTTTCAGAAATGGCTTTCTTCTTGCCACTCTTCCATAAAGGCCAGATTTGTGCAGTGTACGACTGATTGTTGTCCTATGAACAGACTGTCCCACCTCAGCTGTAGATCTTTGCAGTTCATCCAGAGTGCTGATGGGCCTCTTGGCTGCATCTCTGAGTGATCAGTCTTCTTGTTCTGCCCATTCTAATGAAGGACAGGGTGTTCGCTTCATGCATTAAAGGTTCACTACTATTAGTGTTTTGGTCTTGCTGTGTTATAGCACCACCCAGTGGTGGTTAAATTTATTACCTGTGTTTTTTAGTAATCAAGAGTGTTGCATCATGGGATAGGGAAATTCCATTTTCTCTCTGTGTACTCCCCGAGACACACGTGTTTATCTGCTGTGCTGGAAATACCTTACTTACTTACCATCCTGGTTAAGTTTATCTGGTAAGATCATTATCCCTGTTCTTGCAATGTAGTGTTGTACAGAGTGTGATTAACTGTATAGCAGCCAGTACACAGGAAATGTTATTATCAGTCACCTGTTGTATGTAGTTATGTAGAAGTTGCACCATACTGTATGCTTTCCCTGTTAGATGCAGTCGTGTTATTATTTGCCCAATACTTATGTGAAGAAACCAGATTGTATCTTAATTTCCCAGACAACCATGTTTTGCAAAAACAAAAGAACTGGCTTTTTATCTGTATATTGGCTTGAACATTTAAGTGTTTATGTCTGGTGGTTCAAGAGGACAGACTTGCAAACTGATACTATTTAACATACAATGATGTGCTGATATACTAATGGTGCATTGAATTCCAGAACTAGCTTGGTGACTTCTAAAGCAGAGAAGGAAAGACTGTGCAAATAGATTGAATGGTCAAGTAGTACTAGGTAATCTCATCACCATTGTTTGCCATATCTTGATGTTGAACTGAAGGACACTGGGTAATTCTAAAAATAGCTTTCATGCCTTGGGTATAAAATGACTCAGAGATCACATCCGGGAGTCTGAAGTAATACAGAGCTACCAGCCAGACATTCTGCAAACCACCCAAGAGACAAGAGAAAGGACTGCAGCCAATTCATCATGGCACCTGTTATGGTTCCCAATGGCAGGGGAACATCAGAAACATAGAAAAACGGACAAGCTCTCGGGTGATGGAAACTAGAGCTGACCGCGATGCTAAACCTATACACACAACTAATAGTAGCCAGGGAACGTGCCTACGTTTTCGCTAGACGTCTCGCACCAGCCGGAGGACTAACTACCCCTAATAGATGAAACACAGTCCTGGCTTGCCTCCAGAGGAAAATTCCCCACAGGAGATAGTAGCCCCCCACATATAATAACGGTGAGTTAAGGTGAAAAGACAAACGTAGTATGAAAACAGATTTAGCACAGCGAGGCCCACTAACTAGATAGCAGAAGGATACAATAGTGGACTTCGCAGTCAGCTACAAAACCCTATCAAAAACCATCCTGAAATTACCTTAAACTCATGTGCCAACTCATGGCACCGGAGTGGCAATTTCAGCCCACAAGAGCTTCCAGCTGCAGAGAATCACATAACTGCAAACTGGACAAAACATACAAAAATAAACTAAGGACAGAAATGTCCAACTTAGCTGGTCAGCAGACTTGGAGCAGGTACATGCAACAGAAAGACTCTGGTTACATTGATGGCCGGCATAGGAATGACTGAGGAACAAGGCTAAATAGGAAACTCCCACATCCTGATAGAAACGGGTGAAAAGCTCACAAGACACCAGTACCACAAGCGACCACTGGGGGAGCCAAATAACCGAATCACAACAGGCACCATCACGAGGGACACTGATCTAGGATTCTATAGGATACAACCTAGGGTTTTTGGCTAACCATGGATCTGTTTTGAGAAAGCCAGGGTTGGGACCCGCTGGTCGCCTGGTTCCATGGAGATGGTCAGATAAGCCAGGTGGTGACTCTCGTGTCAACTGGCTTGGACCTTGTATGGACTCTATGGACAGTTATTGGTCATCTCCCTATGCTTGTCATTACCCCTTCTCTGTGCGTTCATCCACAGATGGAGTAGCGACCCTGGGAGCTCTGACATCGTGTCATACTGGAAATACGTGGAGACGCAGTGATATTTTATATGCGCCCATGTACCCATTCAATTCCAGGCATGTTGGGCATGTTCTGTTTGCTATTGTGTGCTGTGGTTCAATAAAGTATTGCCACCCTGTTTTACCTTAACCCTGTGTTGTCTGTGTAGTGTATTGCCCACTGGGAGATAGAGCGGGCGTTCAGTGGTATGAGCCATGGTCCATGCAGTCTTGCTAAAGACAGCCGGGCCAGCGGACGAGAGAACCCACTGACCCCGTTTCTCTGTTACATTGGTGGCAGCGGTGGGACACTACTCAGCCCGGCGGAAGCGGGGGAGCTGCAGGGGACTGGTGTTCTCACACACCATCCAGGGCTCCACAACAAGGGAGGTATACAGACAGACCCAGCAGACCATTGATGAGGCATGCACAGCAGGTTTCAGATGCCATTATATCCAACCCCACCAAATCGGCCTTTGGAAGAGGACCAGAGTAGCTATATGACCTCAACAAGAAACGGAAACTACAGGAGATGTTCCAGCTTCAATGGATTGAATATAATTTAATGCAGGAGCTACGAAATACATGGACAAGCAGTGATCTTTTATATGCGTCCATGTAACCAAGGAATTCCAGCCAGCATCCTTCATTCAGACTCCAGCTAAAGCAGAGTGGACCTCCTGAGACACGGGGTGGTATTGAAAGAGGTACTCCAGCACGGTAGACCCCGTTACACCAGTTGTTACTCTTCAATAACATATGGAGTTTATTTTCATAAGAAGCATATGGAATATGCTCTATGGAAACTGGATGATCGGAAGCCTATCATGTCTGGTTAATTAAGATGGGGGATGAATGTGAAGAAACCAGATTGTATCTTAATTTCCCAGACAACCATATTTTTGCAAAAACCAAAAGAACTGTCTTTTTATCTGTATATTGGCTTGTGAATTTGGGTGTTTATGTCTCCTGGGTCAAGAATACAGACTTGCTAACTGATATACTATCTAACATGCTGTGTAGGTCTGTAATGGTGACTGTACATTGAGTGTGTTGGGCTTTGATTATTGATGTGTGCTTATATGCTAATAGTGCTACTTAATCCCATCACCATTGTTTGCCTTATCTTGATGTTGGACTGGGAGACCTTGGGTGATTTTGGGAGTGGCTTACATGCCTTGGGCATAGAAAGACTCAGAGATCACATCCGGGAGTCTACAGTAATACAGAGCTACCAGCCAGACATTCTGCAAACCATCCAAGAGACAAGAGAAAGGACTGCAGCCAATTCATCATGGCACCATCACGAGGGACACTGATCTAGGATTCTATAGGATACAACCTAGGGGTTTTCGGCTCTGGTTGGAAGGACACAGATCTGATCCAGTGACCATCTCTGAACCATGGATCTGTTTGGAGAAAGCCAGGGTTGGGACCCGCTGGTCGCCTGGTTCCATGGAGATGGTCAGATAAGCCAGGTGGTGACTCTCGTGTTAACTGGCTTTGGACCTTGTATGGACTCTATGGACAGTTCTTGGTCATCTCCCTATGCTTGTCGTTACCCCTTCTCTGTGCGTTCATCCACAGATGGAGTAGCGACCCTGGGAGCTCTGACATCGTGTCAACTGGCTTGGACCTTGTATGAACTCTATGGACAGTTCTTGGTCATCTCCCTATGCTTGTCATTACCCCTTCTCTGCGCATTCATCCACAGATGGAGTAGCGACCCTGGGAGCTCTGACATCGTGTCATACTGGAAATACGTGGAGACGCGGTGATATTTTATATGCGCCCATGTACCCATTCAATTCCAGGCATGTTGGGAATGTTCTGTTTGCTATTGTGTGCTGTAGTTCAATAAAGTATTGCCACCCTGTTTTACCTTAACCCTGTGTTGTCTGTGTAGTGTATTGCCCACTGGGAGATAGAGCGGGTTCATGCAGTCTTGCTAAAGACAGCCGGGCCAGCGGACGAGAGCACCCACTGAACCCGTTTCTCCACAACTTACCCATATCATTTGTATTCTTATAGTTTTACCGCGCTCATGTTTACCAATAAACAAGTTAGACTACAGAGAACAGTCTGCTTATTTGGGAGACAGACGTGGTTTATGCCGTATGTCGGATCACACACTGTATCAACGTGTATGAAGACAGAACACTTCTCCTTGTTTGAGATGAAAGTTTAGAGGGATGGCCGGGGCTTGGTAGATTTGCAGTGGTATGATACTTCTTCCATTTCAATATGATCGCTTGCACAGTACTCCTTGGAATGTTTAAAGTTTTGAAAATCATTTTTGTATCCAAATCCAGCTTTAAACTTCTCCACAACAGTATCAAGGATCTGGCTGTTGTGTTGCTTGGTCTTCATGATGCTCTCTGTGTTCTTCAAACAGAACCCTGGGACAATCACAGAGCAGGTGCATTTATACGAAGACTTGATTACACACAGGTGGATTATATTTATCATCATTAGGCATTTAGGACAACATAAGATCATTCAGAGAATCACAATAACCTTCTGGAGTGAGTTTGCTGCACTGAAAGTAAAGGGGCTGAATATTGCACGCCCCATTTAAATAAATTTAGTTCAACTTCACAATTGTGTTCCACTTGTTGATTCTTCACCAAAAATTTACATTTGATATCTTTATCTTTGAAGCATGATATGTGGGAAAAGGTCCAGGGGGACGAATACTTTTGCAAGGCACTGTATTCATACATCCTCATGTCCCCATAGGCGTGGAGAGGAGTGACTTCATTTCACTTTAATAGCGGGCAGTGTTTGCCGCAGGCTGCCACTAACACTGCCTGCTATTGGGGCCCTCAGACCAGGGCCCCTGCTAACCTAGGGGCCCCCCAGCCCACGTGGCCATTATAGGGCCATAAGCCAGGGGGACCCGGCATCAGCGCTGCCCCACAGTGCACGCCACATTCTAATGGCATGCATCTGGCACACAGCGGGTGCACAATGACGTCACTTCATACCTGCTGTGTGCCAGGCCAACTGCAGCACAGCTCCTGACACCGCTGACATCGGAGCTGAGCCGCCTCCGGAATTAGCGTTGGAGCGAGGAGAGGTGAGTATTGTGTTTTGTTGTTGTTTTTTATATATATCAGTGAGTCCTGGTTGAATGGGGATGGGGGGAGCTGCATGATACCCTATGGGAGAGCTGCATGATGCCCTATGGGGAAGGAGCTGCATCATACCCTATGGGGAGGGAGCTGCATGATACCCTATGGGGAGGGAGCTGCATGATACACTATGAGGGGAGCTGCATGATGCCCTATGGGGGAGCTGCATGATGCCCTATGGGGTGGGAGCTGCATCATACCATATGGAGAGAAAACTGCATGATACCCTAGGAGGAGGGAGCTGCATGATACCCTATGGGGGAGCTGCATGATGCCCTATGGGGTGGGATCTGCATCATACCATATGGGGGTGGAGCTGCATGATACCCTATGTGGGAGGAGCTGCATGATGCCCTATGGGGTGGGAGCTGCATCATACCATATGGAGAGGGAACTGCATGATACCCTAGGAGGAGGGAGCTGCATGATACCCTATGGGGGAGCTGCATAATGCCCTATGGGGTGGGATCTGCATCATACCATATGGGGGTGGAGCTGCATGATACCCTATGTGGGAGGAGCTGCATGATGCCCTATGGGGTGGGAGCTACATCATACCATATGGAGAGGGAACTGCATGATACCCTAGGAGGAGGGAGCTGCATGATACCCTATGGGGGAGCTGCATGATGCCCTATGGGGTGGGATCTGCATCATATCATATGGGGGTGGAGCTGCATGATACCCTATGGGGGAGGAGCTGCATGATGCCCTATGGGGAGGGAGCTGCATAATGCACTGTTGAGGGGGGCAGCATGATACCCTGTGGAGGGGGACAGTATGATGCCCTACTGGACCCCCTCCATGATACCCTTTTGGAGGGGGCAGCATGATACCCTATTGGAGGGGGCAGCATGATACCCTGTGGAGGGGGGCAGCATGACACCATATAGGAGGGGGGCAGCATGACACCCTATTGAACGGGGTAGCATGATACCCTTTTGGAGGGTGGCAACATAATACCCTTTTGGAGAAGGCTACATTATATTCAGTGGGGCTGCATTATATTCTATGGAGGAGCTGCATTTTACCTTATGAGGGGGCTGCATTATACTCTGAGGTGGCTACAATTTATTCTGTGGGGGCTGTATTATACTATTTGAAGGGGGCTGCATTATACTCTATGAGGGGGCTACATTATATTCTGTGGGGGACTGCATTATACTATGAAGGGGGCTGCATTATATCCTGTAGAGGGGCTGCATTATACCATATGAGGGGGCTGCATTATACTCTGAGGGGGCTACATTATATTCTGTGGGGGGATGTATTATACTATTTGAAGGGGGGATGGATTATTATTATTATTATTATTATTATTATTTATTTATATAGCACCATTAATTCCATGGTGCTGTACATGAGAAAGGGGTTACATACAGGGTTATAGCTATCATTTACAGTAAACAGGTTTACAGTGACACACTGGTACAGAGGGGAGAGAACACTGCGGACTTACATTCTATTCTATTACATTCTATTATACCCTATGAGGGGGCTTCATTATACCCTATGGGGGTTGCATTATACTCTATGAGGAGTTCTATTGGGAGGCTACATTTTATTCTATGGGGGAGGCTGCATTATATGCTATGAGGGGGCTACATTATGTTCTGTGGGGGGGCTGTATTATACTATTTGAAGGGGGCTATATTGTACCCTATGAGAGGGCTACATTATATTTTGTGGGGGGGCTGCATTATACCTTATGAGGGGGTTGCACTATACTCTAAGGGGGCTACATTATATTCTTTGGGGGGCTGCATTATATGCTATGAGGGGGCTACATGATATTCTTTATGAGGCCTGCATTATAGTCTGTGAGGGGGCTACATTATACTCTATGAAGGGGCTACTTTACATACTATGAAGGGTATATATTGTACCCTATGAGCGGGCTACTTTATATTCTATAAGGGGCTACTTTATATTCTATGAGGGGGCTACATTATATTCTATGAGGGGGCTACCCCAACCCCTGCCACATAATTAAGACATATACTACTTTATATTATACACTGATACTAGCGCATTTTACTGCACAATTGGTGGTCTTGTATTTATTTCTATGTAGCTACATAGTGGGCCCCAAAAATGATTTTCTCTGGTGGGCCCAAGGTGCTCCAGTCTGACGCTGGATAGATAGATAGATATGGGATAGATAGATAGATAGATAGATAGATAGATAGATAGATAGATAGATAGATAAATAGATAGATAGATAGATAGATAGATAGATAGATAGATAGAGAGATATATAGAGAGATAGATATGGGATAGATAGATAGATATGTGATAGATAGATAGATAGATAGATAGATAGATAGATAGATGTACCAAACCTTATAATAAGAGTCCAAAAAGGACTTATTGCAGCACACCATTGCAAATAAGTTTCCCATAGCCCATCATGGCGACGTTTCAGCTCATGGAGAGCCTTTCTCCTAGAAATGGGATAGATAGATAGATAGATAGATAGATAGATAGATAGATAGATAGATAGATAGATAGATACTCTAGGTGGACACAGTAGATAATGATACATTACATATAGCAGCTATATGCAATAGATGAAAAGCTATTGATACCATAGAGAGATATGTAGGTAAATAAATTAGATTGATGCTGTAGATAGATCTGATAGTGTAATGTCTGCTTTTATACAGTCACTAAATAGCTATTTTTATTTAATAGAGTAGAAACACATTTGGAGTGTGCTACATGTACAACCCCTGGCAAAAATTATGGAATCACCGGCTTTGGAACAAGTTCATTCAGGTGTTTAATTTTGTAGAAAAAAAGCAGATCACAGACATGGCACAAAACTAAAGTCATTTCAAATGGCAACTTTCTGGCTTTAAGAAACACAAAAAGAAATCAAGAACAAAAAATGTGGTAGTTAGTAATGGTTACTTTTTTTTAACCAAGCACAGGGAAATATTATGGAATCACCCAATTCTAAGGAAAAAATTATGCAATCATGAAAAACAAACAAGCAAAAAACACTCCAACACATCACTAGTATTTTGTTGCACCACCTCTGGCTTTTATAGCAGCTTGCAGCCTCTGAGGCATGGACTTAATGAGTATCAAACAGTACTCTTCAGCAATCTGGCTCCATGGCTCCACCTTTCTCTGATTACTGTTGCCAAATCAGCTTTGCAGGTTGGAGCCTTGTCATGGAACATTTTCTTCAACTTCCACCAAAGATTTTCAATTGGATTGAGATCCGGACTATTTGCAGGCCATGACATTGACCTTATGTGTCTATTTTCAAGGAACGTTTGCACAGTTTTTGCTCTATGGCAGGATGTATTATCATCTTGAAAAATGATTTCATCATCCCCAAGTATCTTTTCAATTGATGGGATAAGAAAATGTCCTAAATAGCAACTTAAACTTGTGCATTTATTGAAGATGTAATGACAGTCATCTTCCCAGTGCCTTTACCTGACATGCATCCCCATATCATCAATGACTGTGTAAATTTGCATGTTCGCTTCAGGCAGTCATCTTCATAAATCTCATTGGATTGGCACCAAACAAAAGTTCCAGCATCATCACCTTGCCCAATGCAGATTCGCGATTCATCACTGAATATGACTTTCATCCAGTCATCCGCAGTCCACAATTGCTTTCCCTTAGCCCATTGTACCCTTGTTTTTTTCTGTTTACGTGTTAATGATGGCTTTCGTTTAGCTTTTCTGTATGTAAATCCCATTTCCTTTAGGCGATTTCTTACAGTTCGGTCGTAGATGTTGACTCCAGTTTCCACCCATTCGTTCCTCATTTGTTTTGTTGTGCATTTCCTGTTTTGGAGACATATTGCTTTAAGTTACCGGTCTTGACGCTTTGATGCCTTCCTTGGTCTACCAGTATGTTTGCCTTTAACAACCTTCCCAAGTTGTTTGTATTTGGCCCAGATTTTAGACACAGCTGACTGTGAACAACCAACATCTTTTGCAACATTGCATGATGATTTACCCTCTTTTAAGAGTTTGATAATCCTCTCCTTTATTTCATTTGACATCTCTCCTGTTGCAGCCATGATTCATGTCAGTCCACTTGGTGCAACAGCTCTCCAAGGTGAGATCACTCCTTTTTAGATGCAGACTAACAAGCAGATCTAATTTGATGCAGGTGTTCTTTTTGGGTATGAAAATTTACAGGGTGATTCCATAACTTTTTCCTCAGAATTGAGTGATTCCATAATTTTTTCCCTATGCTTGGTTTAAAAAAGTAACCATTACTGACTACCACATTTTTTGTTCTTGATTTCTTTTAGTATTTCTTAAAGGCAGAAAGTTGTCATTTGAAATGACTGTAGTTTTGTACCATGTTTGTGATCTGCTTTTTTTCTACAAAATTAAACAACTGAATGAACATCCTCCAAGGCCGGTGATTCCATAATTTTTACCAGGGGTTGTAGTATATGATTTTTGTAGCCTTTGCACACTTTATATGTGCTGTATTAATGACGGGATTGTGCCCATATCCATTGAGATGTAATGACTATATCCTTGAACAATCTTTGTTTTTGTGATTGGGTTGCAGTTTTGTATTTTTATATTTTATTCTTGTTTGTTGCAGAGGTATGCTCTGTCGACTGCGGCACTCATGGTGTTTGTGTTGGTGGAGCATGTCGTTGTGAAGAAGGGTGGACTGGGGTGGCATGTGACCAACGTGTTTGTCACCCTCGATGCACTGAACATGGAACTTGCAAAGATGGAAAATGTGAATGCAGAGAGGGATGGAATGGGGAGCACTGCACCATTGGTAGGCAAACGACGGGCATCGAAAGAGGCACATATTGCTTTATTCTCATACAACATATTGCTCTTGTGTTTTGTTCCATCAAGGGTGCCTGTATTTTACAACTGCAGAATACAGCTTGAGAACAAATATGTAAATGGTTAGTATAATTCAGAGACATGCCTTATACTACTGAATGACTGAAATTTTGTGTTACAGTAATCCTGCCAACTGAACTTTCTAAATGTCTTCCCACAAAATGGGCCGACTTGTGAAGCCTGTTTTATAACACTCAGTCATTATCTGTTTCCATAGTAGGCAATTAAGAATTGTGTTACAGCAGTTGAGGCAAACCTTAATGGGGCATGGCTTTTGAAAATGATCATGTCTTGTAATCCAGAACTTTGGCCAAATGCTTTTAAGCATGTCAAATTGAATAAAAAAGGTTTGGCCACTGTTAGGCAAATGACAGTGCAATGTAATTGAGTTTAACACTGATAGCAACATGTAATGACAAAAAAACAGCACTATGACGTGTAGACCAAGGCAGGCTGCAAAAATGGTGTAAAGTTATCAGCAGAATCTAAAAGTTACAAAGTGACACAAAATATTACTGTTTGATGGACAGTAAAATAAATCACTCAGCAGCTTATTTTCAGTAACAAAAACCTTTGTGTTTTGACCTAACGTACTACTGTTTGATGTCAATATCTACAGTCTCGATGTGACATTCATCAAGCCTGCCAAGATCAATCTCGGCACTGTGCACTAGTGAAAACAGTGCTGCTGGATTAATATAAAAATGTGAATGCTTTATTGAATCTTCATTAAAATCCACCATGACTATCAGGGAAAAGCAGTAACAATGACGCGTGTTGGCCATTAAACGGTCTTAGTCATATCATAAACAATGCAGACAGGAAATGCTTTTAAAAGGCCACTCCCATCTCAAGTTATGTCGCAAAATATTTACATATTAATAAACAAAATACAATTTCATAAAACATTGAGTGATTATAGACCAAATATATGGAGAAGGCTATGCTACACCCAATTAATAAATATATAATAAGTATTTACAGATATTCATTCCATTAGAAAAGTGATTGTTGAGCTGCACTATCTCAAATGCCTAGCTATTAAGCAAGATTTTACACCAGTCACAACCCCATTTGTGTTTATTAACCTTTTCAATTGCAAAAAACATTTGCAAGGTGCCATTGTGTTTGTCTAAACAAATGCTTGCTTGCGTCCAATATCTGCAGTTTTCTTTTTATATATAAATATATGTTCCACAATTCTTGATTTGTGCACAGCGCCAAGATGGAGCTTGCAACGCCAGCAGAACGTCACATTCATATCCACCATTGCATGATGCAATAGGTGACCACAGATATCGAAAATCAGGAAAAAATAGAGGGGTTATTACCACCAGCACAAAATTATCTCAAAATAACAAAAGTGGAAAAATTAGAAATTTCCACGTCATTAAATGGTTAATAAAAAAACTGAACACGAGAACTTGGGCACGATTTAAAATTAGCTGGGGGAGATGACCAGAAGCAATATTTGAAAATATTATTTTACTGAAAGAGCAGTAGATGATTGAGACAAACTTTTAACATGTTTCAATATTAAATAAGTCCAAACTTTCCAGTGATAAACATTTAGAATCTGAGAAAAAATAAATGTAAGGCTGCCGTCACACTAGCAGTATTTTACATCAGTATTTGTAAGCCAAAACCTGGAGTGGGTGATAAATGCAGACGTGGTGCATATGTTTCTATTATATTTTTCCTCTAACTGTTCCACTCCTGGTTTTGGCTTACAAATACTGATGTAAAATACAGACCAAATACTGCTAGTGTGACGGCAGCCTAAATATAATAAGGGTATGTGCACACGTTCAGGATTTCTTGCAGAAATTTCCTGACAAAAACCGGACATTTCTGGCAGAAATCTGCATGCGGTTTTTTTGCAATTTTTCAGTGCAATTTTTTTTGTGCGTTTTTTTTTTGCTTTTTTTCCCGTTTTTTTCCGGAGCTTTCCCAAAGCATTAAACCGAGAAACATGCGAAAAATTTGCAAAATTAATGAACATGCTGCTTTTTTTTACCGCAATGCGTTTTTTTCACGGAAAAAAAACGCATCATGTGCACAAAAATTGCGAAATGCATTCTAAATGATAGGATGCATATGTATGCGTTTTTTTGCGTTTTTATCACATTTTTATAGCAGAAAAAAACGTGAAAAAACGCAAAAAATCCTGAACGTGTGCACATAGCCTAAGGGCCAACAAAGGGCTATATGAACCATGCAGTCTTTTCTGCCCTAATTGTCATAACTTTTCTGCTACAATATATACAAAACTGTGCCTAAAAATGTTTTATAGTAAAATTTTGAAATAAAATGTGTTGAAAAATAACACTAGGCTAAACAAACAAAGAGGGTTGATTTGATTTGAAAAAAAAAAAAAAAAACATTTCTAAGAATATTTGGTGCTTAAGAAAGTTCTGTTACGAATCACTGACCATGTTCATTGTGCAATACAGTACAATTCATTGTATTACGCATATGCCATAGAGCAGTGTTCCCCAACTCCAGTCCTCAAGAGCCACCAATACGTCATGTTTTGAGGATTTCCTTAGCATTGCACAGTTGATAATTTCATCACCTGGACAAGCAAGCATTCAATCACCTGTGCAATACTAAGGAAAATCTCAAAACATGACCTGTTGGTGGCTCTTGAGGACCGGACTTGGGGAACACTGCCATAGAGGAATGTACTCAGCTCAGATGCCCTGACACATGAAAATGTCACCAAGCACTTTAACACCATGGGATCTTTCTTGCAGTTTTGAACTAACGTGTAATATTTGGTTAAAGAAAATTCATAAAAAATCATGTTTGTTGTTAAAAGTGTGACCCAAGAATGACTAAAAACACTCAATATATCATAAACGTAAATATATGTCTATATCTACTTGTGCATATCATTATTATTATTATTATTATTATTATTATTATTTATATAGTACCATTGATTCCATGGTGCTGTACATGAGAAGGGGTTACATACAAGGTACAGATATCACTTACAGTAATCAAACTAACAATGACAGACTGATACAGAGGGGTGAAGACCCTGCCCTTGCGGGCTTACATATCATCACATCTTCACCAGACAAAACAGGACTTAAGGATTAGTGATTGTTAAAGTACCCTTGGTAATTTTGTATTTTACGCTTTATTTTTATTTTACGTTGAAACTGACCTTCTGCATGGTTTTGAAATTTACAACATTTCAATTTCTCTTGCTGTAAATACACTTTTTATTTGCAGATTTCCTCCATAGACTTTAATAGGATGAGGAAAATCCACAGATAAAAAATGCACATGTATTTTTAGTGCATTTCCACAGCAACAGCAGATAAGGCAAAAAAAAAATGCATGTAGTCTGCACATGACTTTTATCAATAAAGCTTTGTAAAAGCTAAGTAACACAAAGTATCCAAAAGTTATTTCGAATATGATAAACCAAATAGAGACAAGAGCTGCAGCTGGAAAAAATGCAATATAAACACGTTAAAAAAAATTAATTTAAAAACACAATGAAAAATACAAGTAACCTAATTTAGCAAATTGGTGAAAAAATCTAGAGAAAATCTGCATCATCAAAAACTTACCAAATGCTCACCATGGGGACTTTGCCTTAGGCCTGTCCCACACATCCAGATAATTCCGGTACCGGAAAAATCGGTACCGGAGTTATCATGTGTCCGTGAGCTCACGTGTCACATCAGTGTGGCACACGTGTGGCAGCCGTGTGCCGCCTGTGTGCCGACTGGGTACCACACAGACCATGCAGGAGACAGCGCTACAGTAAGCTGTCCCCTGCTTTGGGTGTATGAGCGGTCACGTGGTGCCGCTTATTACAGTGATGAATATGCGGCTCCACCTCCCATAGGGGTGGAGCCGCATATTCATGACTGTAATGGGCGGCACCACGTGACCGCTCATACAGGAGAAGCTGCGGAGCGGCAAGGACGCTTCGAGGGAGCCGGGTGAGTATTTTCTTTCCAGCGGTCGGGTGCAGAGGGGGTGGGAGGGGGGGGATACAAAGATCTTTATTTCTACCGCAAAAAAACAAAATACAATGATTTTTCATTTCTTCTCTCCAGCGAACGCTGCTGGAGAGAAGAAATGAATGGGGGCTTCAGCACCACGCTGGGGGGACAGCGCTTACTGTAGCGCTGTCTCCTGCACGGCACACGGACTGCACACGGACAGCATCCATGTGCGGTACGTGTTTTACACGGACCCATTGACTTTAATGGGTCCGTGTGATCCGTGCGCTCCCACGAACACTGACATGTCTCCGTGTTTTGCACGCGGACACAAGGTCTGCGAAAACACGCTGACATGTGCAGAGACACATTGATTTTAATGTGTCTACGTGTGTCAGTGTCTCCGGTACGTGAGAAAACTGACACCTCATGTACCGGAATCACTGACGTGTGAAACCGGCCTATTCAAATGAATAGGTCTATGCACATGTCTGCGTGTTTTCACGAACCGTGTGTCCATGTTGAAAACACATAGACATGTCCATTTTTCTCCGCAAAGTGTCCCACACACGTGCACATGGAGAACAGTGTGCACTCTCCTCCATGTGCACGTACCGCCCGCAGGACAGACAGCACTACAATAAGCGCTGTCCCCTGCGTGCGGTGCTGAAGGTGGCATTCATCTCTTCTCCCCTGCAGCGCTTGCAGGAGAGAAGGGATGAAAAATCAAGTTGTTTTTTTTGTTAAAATAAAGTTTGGGGTCACCTCCCGCATATTATGCGCATATTCATCACTGTAATGAGCGGTACCACTTGACGGCTCACACAGGACAAGCTGCCGGTGCTGAGAGGAGGCATCGTGGGAGCTGGGTGAGTATTTCTCTGCAAGTGGGCGGGTGCGCTGGGGGTGGGGAGAGGTGGGAGGTGACCCCAAACTTTATTTTTAACAAAAATAAAATGATTTTTCATCCCTTCTCTCCAGCGAGCGCTGCAGGGGAGAAGAGATGAATGCCGCCTTCAGGACCACATGCAGGGGACTGTAGCGCTGTCTCTCCTGCATGGTCCATGTGTTCCTCAGGTGGCACACGGGCGGCACACGGCTGACGCACGTGTGCCACACTGATGTGCCACGTGAGCACACGGACACACGGACATGGATAACTCCCGTACCGTTTTCTCCGGTACAGGAATTATCTGGACGTGTGAGACTGGCCTTAGCAGTAAGAGCTCATACTCACCTGCGAGAAACTCGGATGAGTCTCGCATGTCAATACCCGAAGCTGCTGCCGGCACTCAGGAGCAGAGTATGCGGCTGCATGTATTCCTATGCAGCCGCACGCTCCGATCTGAGTGCTGGCAGCAGCTGCGGGTATTAACATGTGAGACTCATCCGAGTTTCTCGCAGGTGAGTATGAGGCCGGCGTCACACTAGGCGTATGAAAATACGGTCCGTTTTTTTTACGGCCGTAATACGCAGAAATTGTCCCAAAACACTGTTCCGTATTCAATGTGAGGATGCGTTTTTTACGCACAAATTTATCCGTGTGTCATCCGTGTGTCATCCGTATGGCATCCGTATGGCTTCCGTACGACTTTTTTTCACGCAGGCTTGCAAAATGGACATATCATGGATCCATCGGCTCAAATATTCTTAAAAACATATATACAGTCTATATATATATATATATATATATATATATATATATATATATATATATATATATATATCAGTGAGACACATATATATATATATTTATATATTTATATTTAATTCAGAGCTAGATAGCAGAAAAGCCGGTAATTCAATTGCCGGTTTTTGCTATCTCCTTCACAAACCCGACAGGATATGAGACATGGTTTACATACAGTAAACCATGTCATATCCCTTCTTTTATTACATATTCCTCTTTACTAATGTAACAAGTGTCTCTGTGTAAAATTTGCGGTGTCTAGCTATTAAATTGAAGGGTTAAATCCCGGAACAAATTGCCGTGGGCTCCCACGCAATTTTCTCGGCCAGAGTGGGAAAGCCAGTGACTGAGGGCAGATATTAATAGCCTAGAGAGGGACCATGGTTATTGGCCCCCCTGGCTAAAAACATCTGCCCACAGCCACCCCAGAAAAGGCACATCTGGAAGATGCGCCTATTCTGGCACTTAGCCTCTCTCTTCCCACTCCCGTGTAGCAGTGGGATATGGGGTAATGAAGGGTTAATTTCACCTTGCTATTGTAAGGTGACATTAAGCCAGGTTAATAATGGAGAGGCATCAATTATGACACCTATCCATTATTAATCCAATAGTACGAAATGGTTAATAAAACACACACACACATTATTAAAATGTATTTTAATGAAATAAAGACACATGGTGTTTTAATATTTTATTATACTCTTAATCCACCTGAAGACCCTTGTCACCTGAAATAAAGTTAAACAAAACAAACAACAATATTCCATACCTTCCGTCGTTCAGTCTTGTTCCACGCTGTAAATCCATCTGAAGGGGTTAAATCATTTTACACCCAGGAGCTCTGCTAGTGCAGCTGTGCTCCTGTCTGTAAAACTTGGTGAATGAATGGAATGCAGGGAAATTTGCTGTAGTTACCTCGAGTCGCGGTGATGCGCCCCCTGCTGGATGAACTCATATGAACTCGAGCCTGGGAAAATATTCTGAAAAGTTCCCAGGCTCGAGTTCATATGAGTTCATCCAGCAGGGGGCGCATCACCGCGACTCGAGGTAACTGCAGGACATTCCCCTGCATTCCATTCATTCACCATGTTTTACAGACAGGAGCACAGCTGCATTAGCAGAGCTCCTGGGTGTAAAATGATTTAACCCCTTCAGATGGATTTACAGCGTGGGACAAGACTGAACGACGGAAGGTATGGAATATTGTTGTTTGTTTTGTTCAACTTTATTTCAGGTGACAAGGGTCTTCAGGTGGATTAAGAGTATAATAAAATATTAAAACACCATGTGTCTTTATTTCATTAAAATACTTTTTAATAATGTGTGTGTGTGTGTTTTATTAACCATTTTGTACTATTGGATTAATAATAGTTAGGTGTCATAATTGACACCTCTCCATTATTAACCTGGCTTAATGTCACCTTACAATAGCAAGGTGACATTAACCCTTCATTACCCCATATCCCACCGCTACACGGGAGTGGGAAGAGAAAGGCTAAGTGCCAGAATAGGCGCATCTTACAGATGTGCCTTTTCTGGGGTGGCTGGGGGCAGATGTTTTTAGCCGGGGGGGGGGCAATAACCATGGTCCCTCTCTAGGCTATTTAATATCTGCCCTCAGTCACTGGCTTTCCCACTCTGACGGAGAAAATTGCGTGGGCAATTTTTTCCGGGATTTAACCCTTTAATTTAATAGCTAGACAACCCAAATTTTAGACAAAGACACTTGTTACATTAGTAAAGAGGAATATGTAATAAAAGAAGGGATATGAGATGGTTTACTGTATGTAAACCATGTCTCATATCCTGTCGGGTTTGTGAAGGAGAAAGCAAAAGCCAGCAATTGAATTACCGGCTTTTCTGCTATCTAGCGCTATATGAAATATAAAAATATATATATATATATATATATATATATATATATATATATATATATATATATATATATATATATATATATATATATATATATATAGCTATTCTATGTGGACACATTTATTCTACCTATTCTATTCTATTCTGTCAGTGTGATTTTACTGTACACCGCACTGAATTGCCGGCTTTTCTAGAGAACACCGCTGCGTATTTCTCGCAAGTCACACGCATGGTCTATGTGTAATCCGTAATTTTCTCGCCCCCATATACTTTCATTGGCGGATTTTTTGCACAATACGCTGACAAACGCAGCATGCTGCGATTTTCTACGGCCGTATAAGACCGTATAATACGGATCCGTAATATACGGCAGATAGGAGCTGGGCCATAGAGAATCATTGTACCGTATGTAATCTGTATTTTCTGCGCCTCTCATACGTCTGTAAAACATGCCAGTGCGACGCCGGCCTGAGCCCTAAGGGTGTTTACATGGCTGAATGATACTGTGGTGATACTGGTTCATTAAACCAGTAAATAAATAGTAATGCAAGTTATAACTCATTCTCCAAAATCAGAAGAACATTACTGAGATCAATAAATATGAAAAAGTTGTATTGAACAGTGAAATATTAGCTGCAGCCTCTGGCCAGGTACAACTTACTGAGGATGTATCTGAATGTGTTCCGTATCAAGGACCTCTTTGTTGTATGATTAATTATTAGGCTTTGTGCTTACAGTGCAAAAGAAAATAAATTATAGAAAGAAGCAGTAAACACCGACACTTTCTTCTTTACAGATTCATTTAAATTTCCTCTTTTTGTCCCTATGCATCACATGAAAATATAAATTTTGTTTGCTTGAACAACCAAATGTGACTAAAAAGGTCAAATTCCATCCCGGTGCATTAGAACCAGATTGTTTCTCCTGGCAGATAAGGTTTTTCAGATTTTTATAGTCTCTCTCAACAGAATTGCTCAATCCAGCAACAGCGGGGTTACAAGCTTAATTTAAAAAATCTTGATACTTTGAGTAAGAATATAATAAGTTTCAGGACATATCCTAATGTATCTTTTCATAATTCAAATTTTATCAACAATCTTAATTGAAGCCATATATACACGAAGACATGATTAATAACTTTGCCCTACAAGTAACTTTCTGTGCTCATTTACATTCACACATCCAGAATCCATTGCACTTGCTTAACTCTGTGTGTGTCAGTTCTGGAACAGAATGTACTGGCCTTGTGGATAACCCCCGGAGACAATATTCTATATTCCTCCAAAGTTAAAATGAAGCACTTTTATTAAAATAGCCAATAATAACATTTCAAAGTAGCTTGTGCAGCGCCCCAGTGTCCTGGTCGTCGCAGGGATGTCATTATCCTTTCAGGGGAGAAGTGATGTCATGTCTGAAGGCAATGAAAGACAACCACATTCAGGTATTACACACATGCAACATGTTCACACTCCAGACCAGAAGGGGGAGCTCTAAGCCTGTTTAGGGTGAACTCCCCTATTTACATCCTGGTCTGGAGGAAAAGGGGTTCAGTTCCTGTCAGGCAGGCAGAAGAAGTGGAGCCCTGCTGGCATGAAGTGCTGCAACTCCTGGGAAAAGGCACAAACAGGTGAACATACTGCAGAGAGTGTGCAGGAAAGCAGAACATAGGAGAGGAATATCAGAGGGAGATCAGCCAGGAACAAGCTGCTCCTTTCTGAGGCGCAGAAGCCGGTAGCCAGGAACACCGAGGGAGTAATAGGCTCTATGCATTACTTCAGAGACCGGCAGGACAGTTAATTCCAAGTTGGCTGCCCGACCTTAATACCCAAGAAATATTCGCTGTATCGGAATTCCGATACCGAGTTCCGATATTTTTGTGATATCGGAAATCAGAATCGGAAGTTCCTATAAGTTCCCAGATGTGTGCGGTGCGTATGGTTCCCAGGGTCTGGAGGAGAGGAGACTCTCCTTCAGGCCCTGGGATCCATATTCATGTAAAAAATAAAGTATAAAAATAAAAAATATGGATATACTCACCCCTCCGACGGACCCTGGACCTCAGCGGTGCAACCGGCAGCCTCCGTTCCTAAGAATGCAGTGAGTGTAGGACCTACGATGACATCGCGGTCTTGTGATTGGTCGCGTGACCGCTCATGTGACTGCGACGTCATCGAAGGTCCTTCACTTACTGCATTCTTAGGAACGGAGGCAGACGCTTGCACCGGTGAGAGCCAGGGTCCGTCGGAGGGGTGAGTATATCCATATTTTTTTATTTTTATTCTTTATTTTTTACATGAATATGGATCCCAGGGCCTGAAGGAGAGTTTCCTCTCCTTAAGACCCTGGGAACCATCCAGGATAGCTTCCTATATTTGTGTCCCATTGACTTTTATTGGTATCGGGTATTGGTATCGGCGATATCCGATATTTTTTGGATATCGGCCGATCCAATCCGATACCGATACTTTTGAATATCGGAAGGTATCGCTCAACACTACTAAGAAGACACGGAGGCAAATTGTGGGAGAGGGGCGACTCTAGGGTCCCTATAAATAAGCTCCAGACCTACCCCGTCATGCGGGTTGTCCTATCCATACCATCTGGGGGACAGAAAGAGAGATAACATCAGAAACATCCACGAAAGTTGTGAGGACCATCCCGGGGTGCTCAGCAGGGAGGTACTACAACACTCAGGCGCTAGTAGAAAGGCTACTGATTTCCACCTGGATAAGGGGACTCTGGAATTGCCTTCAGACCGACCGGACTCTGCCTGCCCTGTCCTCTGGCGCTCCGGGCTGAGGATACCATCTGAAGTCTTCAGTAAACAAGGTAAAAGACTGCAAACCTGTCTCCTCGTTCTTATTGCACCTTGCCATATATAAACTCTTTTACTGGACACCCCTGAGAGCCACGGACCGGGTCAGCCACCGTGACATCCCCCAAACCGCAGGACCCGGTACCGAGTACCCCATTGCACTACTTAGGGGGCGCTCCATTTTGCCGTCACGAACAGGATCTACTTAAGCCTGAAAAATCTGGTCATATGCGCCTAAGAACTGTGCCAGAACTGTATATGAACTGCGATTTGCTTAAAGACTGTTTGTTGCAAATTTCTGCCATTTCATGCAGAATCCTGACCTTACCTTTGTGCAATTTAAAGACAAGGCCATCCAAGTGCTACAGGAGCGACAGCCCAGCAGTGCAGTACTTCCCAGGCATCAAGCCCTCACGTACCACCAGGAGGTGGCGCTAGATGCTCAAGTTTCTGCCGAAGCCGATGCCCAGATCCTGGAAGACGATTCCCCTGCAGGACTACGCCTCCAGATGCAGGAGCTGACCAAGAGCGTTGTTGCCTTAGCTCAGACCGTGCAGTCCCTACAGGAGGCCCCCAAGGAGAAGATCAAGAGACGACCATCACTTTCATCAGGACGGATGACCCATCTGCCACCGCTGCAACCAGGTGGGCCACATTGCAAGGTACTGTCATTTAAACGAGCAACCCCTGGGGCAGAGGGCCAACCCCCAGGAGTAGGACGACCAGGGCCGCAAAACTGGAGAGCCAAGTACATTGGAGGACGACCTGACCTGTTCTCCCCATTGTGATCGACAGTATTCCCATGAACGCTCTGTTGGACACCGGTTCTCAGGTGACAACTATGCCTTACATCCTTTATAAACGTTATTGGGAGGACACCAACATTACTCGTGGCCCTGATGATGATTTCACCATAATAGCCAGTAACTGTCAGCCATTGCCACAAGTGAGGTACAAAGAGGTCACCATTAAAGTGGGGCGGGTAGAATTGAAGGCCCAAGGAATTGTAATTGTTGATATTTACCGACGTGAATGTAACCCCATGATGACCATTGGTACTAATGTCATAGAAAATTGTCTTGCAGAGGTTATTGTCTTGTTACAGCAGGTGGCAGAAACAGCTGGTTACAGTGAGCAACATGCCCTGCAGAAAGAAATCAGAGCTCTGATGCAGAGACAGCAGGTAGAACTGACTGGTGGAGAAATTGGCCGTGTCACAGTGAGTGATTCAATCCCCATTGCAATACCCCCCAGGAGTGAAATGTTAATATGGTGTCGGGCAGCAATAGGCCTCAGGGGTAAAGACTACCAGGCCCTGGTAGAACCTGTGTATTCAGATAGTAGGCCCACCCTCCTGACAGCCAGAGGGGTGGTTGAAGTCCGCAAGGGGAGGGTGCCAGTATGTGTCCTTAACTGTGGAGAGCAAGAGGTCCACCTAACCAAATATGCTACACTTGCCAAATTGTTTGCTGTTGATAATAATGTGATACAGGCAACAGAACCCTTGGTCCCATCCAACCAGGCGGAGGACAATGGCTCTACAGGACAAATGTAAGATCGGTGTCAGAAATTACACGTGGGCACTGACTACCCCATTGCACCAAAAACAAGGGGCTTACAGGGTGGTTCATGAGTATGAGTGGGTATTCAGCAAGCACCTCCTAGATTTTGGGCAGGTAAAAAGGATTCAACATCATATCCCAACGGGAGATCATCAACCCATTAAGGAGAGATACCGTCCTGTACCCCCAGCTCATTATCAGTGTGCCAAAGACATGTTGCGAGAGATGAAGGAGGCTGGGGTAGTGAGAGACAGTTGTAGCCCCTGGGCAGCTCCATTAGTCCTCGTCAGGAAGAAGGATGGCACGATGAGGATGTGTGTTGATTATAGGCAGATAAACCGCATTACACATAAAGATGCATACCCACTGCCCAGAATAGAAGAGTCCTTGGCTGCTTTAAAATCTGCTAACTACTTCTCTACCTTGGATCTCACCAGTGGGTACTGGCAGGTTCCAGTAGCAGAGGCGGACAAGGAAAAGACAGCCTTTACCACACCGATAGTGTAAGAAGATCAGAACGACACCGTATCACCCACAAACCAACGGGATGTGTGAAAAGATGAACCAAGTGGTAATCGACTTACTGAAGATTTTGCCTGTGGAGGAAAGGACCTTATGGCCAGCAAAGTTGCCTGACTTGGTAGACATTTACAACCACATCCCAGTGAATTCCACCAACTGCACTCCAGCATACCTGATGCGAGGAAGATCCAGTAAGTTACCTGTTGATCTAGATATGGGAGTCCTAACCCCAGAAGTTACCTCGAGAGATGCAGATTGGGATACAGAAAGACAGCAAAGGTACCGCAAAGTACAGGAATGCGTGGAAAGAAGTCTAGCCCAAGCCAGACAAAAACAAGAAAGGGACTACAACCAGCATGCTCCTGCAATTCCCTTGTCGCCAGGTGAACAAGTACTCAAACGGAAGAGGAGACTACACAAACTTGACGACCAATGGGAAGCGGAACCATATACCATCCTGCCATCCGACTTTGACAATACAAAGATCTGTCTCATCAGCAAAGATGGAGGAGAAACCTCAACAGCAATATCCAGAGACCACCTCAAAATATGCCCTGATAAGTTGAGAGATAGGGAAACAGATCCAGGGAAATATCCACCCGTAGAAGAGGAGAAGATGATACACACTGTTCTTCGAGACTTTCCCCAGTCTTGGACTCAAATAAATCAGGCCATCGTGGTACCTGTTTTGACGTTTCGTCAGCCGAAACCGCCAGAACCAAATGTGATGCCAGATCATCTGGAGTCAAAAGAGACTCTGCACCAACAGATTCCAATAGCCGACGTGATCCCAGCCATAACTCAGCCACAGCAGGCTCCAACAGAGGATGCCATGCCAACAGTTGAGTCGGCAAGTCCACCCTCGGCTATCGGTGAATCTGCCATACCCACAATTAGTAGCAGCAGTCCTGACTGAGAGCTCCAGCATACCAGTGCTACCTAGACTCACTAGAAGTGTAGCCAGAAGACAGTGCACTACACCAGTGATAGCAAGCGCAGCGGACCCTGTTAGGTCACTAGCAACAACTGCACTGAGGAGGTCTACACATAGCACTAAAAATCAGACCCCAATTCGCTACAAAAATTGGAAATATTTATGGTTGCTGCTGTTTGTTTGAAAATGTCTGTATATATCTTTGTTACAGGTTTAAAATGGACAGTGAATTACTCAAAAAATTTCATTATACTTTAAAAGGATCCCTTTGTTTACCTGGGTTCCTTGCCGTTTCAAGTTTGCACTCACTGAACTGGGAGTCATGAACTGTGCATGACCAAGACTTTCGCAACGTTCAAGTGTCCTCACCTCCCATAAAGGGAAGCATTGTTATCTTAACCTGTTTTAAAGCATTCCAAAAATTTGTATGTCCTGGTCGTCGCAGTGATGTCATTATCCTTTCAGGGGAGAAGTGATGTCATGTCTGAAGGCAATGAAAGACAACCACATTCAGGTATTACACACATGCAACATGTTCACACTCCAGACCAGAAGGGGGAGCTCTAAGCCTGTTTAGGTTGAACTCCCCTATTTACATCCTGGTCTGGAGGAAAAGGGGTTCAGTTCCTGTCAGGCAGACAGAAGAAGAGGAGCTCTGCTGGCCTGAAGTGCTGCAACTCCTGGGAAAAGGCACAAACAGGTGAACATACTGCAGAGAGTGTGCAGGAAAGCAGACCACAGGAGAGGAATATCAGAGATAGATCAGCCAGGAACAAGCTGCTCCTTTCTGAGGCGCAGAAGCCAGTAGCCAGGAACACCGAGGGAGTAATAGGCTCTACGCATTACGTCAGAGACCGGCAGGACAGTTAATTCCAAGTTGGCTGCCCGACCTTAATACCTAAGAAGACACGGAGGCAACTTGTGGGAGAGGGGCGTCTCTAGGGTCCCTATAAATAAGCTCCAGGCCTACCCCATCATATGGGTTGTCCTATCCATGCCATCTGGGGGACAGAAAGAGAGATAACATCAGAAACATCCACGAAAGTTGTGAGGACTATCCCGGAATGCTCAGCAGGGAGGTACTACAACACACAGGCACTAGTAGGAAGGCTAGTGATTTTCACCTGGATAAGGGGACTCTGGAATTGCCTTCAGACCGACCGGACTCTGCCTGCCCTGTCCTCTGGTGCTCCGGGCTGATACCATCTGAAGTCTTCAGTAAACAAGGTAATAGACTGCAAACCTGTCTCCTCATTCTTTATTGCACCTTACCCATATATAAACTCTTTAACTGGACACCCCTGAGGGCCACGGACCGGGTCAGCCACCTTGACATCCCCCGAACCGCAGGACCCGGTACCGAGTACCCCATTGCCCTACTTAGGGGGCGCTCCACTTGTATTTCCTTTTTTTCTTCAAAGATCTTATATCACCTATTTCATGCAGTCCTAACATCTAGCAATGCAAGTACAGTGTGTAGATATACAGATACATGTTTCTGTACTTTTTCTCATGTTCGACATATTCCAATATACTTATATGAGATTACCACTGTGGAAAAAATTGCATTACTCTGTCCAGGGATGTTTATGCTGCATAAATACAAATACATTATACGCGAGTCTATATGTAGCCACCCAGTGTTTGTGAGGGGCAATTTGTCATGGGTTTTCTATAGTGTCATGGTAATCCAATAATTAGTACAGTGAGAAGTTGGGCACCGCAATAAGAAACAGCTAAGGGTGGACACGCTGATGCTGTAATTAAGATAAACTTATAAACTCACACATAATTAATCCGAGAGAAGTGAGCATTAAGTACTTGCAGCATGACCTATGAGCATTATGTACTTGCAGCATGACCTGTAAGCATAAAGTACTTGCGCCATGAGCTGTGAGCAATATGTACTTGCAGCATGACCTGTGAGCATTATGTACTTGCAGCATGACCAGTAAGCATTATGTACTTGCAGCATGACCTATGAGCATTATGTACTTGCTGCATCAGCTGTGAGCATTATGTACTTGCAGCATGAGCTGTGAGCATTATGCACGTGCAGCATGACCTGTGAGCATTATGTACTTGAAGCATGAACTGTGAGCATTATGTACTTGCAGCACCTCCTGTGAGCATTATGTACTTGCAGCATGAGCTGTGAGAATTATATACTTGCAGCATGACCTGTGAGCATTATGTACTTGCAGCATGACTTGTGAGCATTATGTACTTGCAGCCCCACCCGTGAGCATTATGTACTTGCAGCATGAGCTGTGAGCATTATGTACTTGCAGCATGACCTGTGAGCATTATGTACTTGCAGCATGACCTGTGAGCATTAAGTACTTGCAGCATGACCTGTGAGCATTATGTTCTTGCAGCATGAGCTGTGAGCATTATGTACTTGCAGCGTGACCTGTGAGCATTATGTACTTGCAGCATGACCTGTGAGCATTATGTACTTGCAGCATGACCTGTGAGCATTATGTACTTACAGCATGGACCTGTGAGCATTATGTACTTGCAGCATCAACTGTGAGCATTATATACTTGCATCATGAGCTGTGAGCATTAAGTACTTGCATCGTGAGCTGTGAGCATTATGTACTTGCAGCATGATCTGTGAGCATTATGTACTTGCAGCATGACCTGTGAGCATTTTGTACTTGCAGCATGACCTGTGAGCATTATGTACTTGCAGCATGACCTGTGAGCATTATGTTCTTGCAGCATGAGCTGTGAGCATTAAGTACTTGCAGCATGAACTTTGAGCATTAAGTACTTGCATCGTGAGCTGTGAGCATTAACCCTGCTGTTTTGTTCGCATTTACTATACACTTGTAGTGTTCCGGGTCACTATGACCCGGCTTATTAAATATTGATTTTAGACACTCTAACTCCATTTTTTTTATACTTTTTGCTTACTAGACTGTTTGTGAACATGTTTGGTAGTAAAAAAAAAAGAAAAATGAACTAGAAATCTTTTTTTTTTTGTTTTTATTCTGAAAAAACAGATCAATGAGCAAAACGAAAATAGAAAACTACACATATTTTGTAAAAAAAACAAAACAAAACAAAACATGTGTACTGATAAGAGCAGAGAAGATAAGAACCCATCAGAAAACAAGCAGATAAGCCAGGAAGACAGACTTACTTAGCAAAAAAAAATTATTTGCAAGACTTTACAGCTCAGCTTTACAAAAAAAAACCGTCTTAGACACCGCGTTCTGAGCAGTCCGCTCTGCGCATAATATACACGTGTAGTGCACACCTAGTGATCTCTCCGGATGCACTCTACATTTTAGAATAGACTGCGCACCAAAAATAATCAATATAAAGCCATTTTTATGGTGCGCAGATCTCAATGCATACCCCCGGTAGAGCGCGTGTACGATCCCATTGAAATAATTTAGGAAATAAATCAATTGATATACAATAGTAGACGAAATTAATAGACCCAACTGAGGTTATAACTCCTTTATTTCACTGAAAATATGGCCTCACAGCTGTAAAAAACGATGTCGGGTCACTATGACCCGAACACAACAAGTGTAAATTTTTGCGTGTAGCAAAAAGTAAACGAAAAAAAAAAAAAAAAAAAAATACTCATAGGTAGGTCCCCCCAAATGAGGAAAAGTCAAGGAGTCTCAAGTTTTATAGACTTACAGAAAAAAATCTACAGGGCCGCAAAAGTCTGTTCGGGTCACTATGACCCGAACAGAACATTAGGGTTAAGTGCTTGCAGCATCAGCTGTGAGCATTATGTACTTGCGGCATGAACTGTGAGCATTAAGTACTTGCAGCATCAACTGTGAGCATTATATACCTGCATCATGAGCTGTGAGCATTAAGTACTTGCATCGTGAGCTGTGAGCATTATGTACTTGCAGCATGATCTGTGAGCATTATGTACTTGCAGCATGACTTGTGAGCATTAAGTACTTGCAGCATGAGCTGTGAGCATTATGTTCTTGCAGCATGAGCTGTGAGCATTAAGTACTTGCAGCATCAGCTGTGAGCATTATGTACTTGCAGCATGAACTGTGAGCATTAAGTACTTGCAGCATGATCTGTGAGCATTATGTACATGCAGCATGATCTGTGAGCATTATGTACTTGCAGCATGACCTGTGAGCATTATGTACTTGCAGCATGACCTGTGAGCATTATGTACTTGCAGCATTACCTGTTAGCATTAAGTACTTGCAGCATGACCTGTGAGCATTATGTACTTGCAGCATGACCTGTTAGCATTAAGTACTTGCAGAATGACCTGTGAGCATTATGTACTTGCAGCATGACCTGTGAGCATTTTGTACTATCATCATCATCTGTGAGCATTAAGTACTTGCAGCATGACCTGTGAGCATTAAATACTTGCAGCATGACCTGTGAGCATTAAGTACTTGCAGCATGACCTGTGAGCATTTTGTACTATCATCATCATCTGTGAGCAGTAAGTACTTGCAGCATGACCTGTGAGCATTATGTACTTGCAGCATGACCTGTGAGCATTATGTACTTGCAGCATGACCTGTGAGCATTAAGTACTTGTGGCATGAGCTGTGAGCATTAAAGGGACTCTGTCACCTGAATTTGTCGGGACCAGTTTTGGGTCATATGAGCGGGGTTTTCGGGTGTTTAATTCACCCTTTCCTTACCCGCTGGCTGCATGCTGGCCGCAATATTGGATTGAAGTTCATTCTCTGTCCTCCGGAGTACATGCCTGCACAAGGCAATCTTGCCTTACACAGGCGTGTACTATGGAGGACAGAGAATCAACTTCAATCCAATATTGCGGCCAGCATGCAGCCAGCGGGTAAGGAAAGGGTGAATCCTACACCCGAAAACCCCGCCCATATGACCCAAAACTGGTCCCGCCAAATTCAGGTGACAGGTTCTCTTTAAGTACTTGCGGCATGAGCTGTGAGCATTATGTACTTGCGGCATGATCTGTGAGCATTAAGTACTTGCGGCATGAGCTGTGCGAAATATGTACTTGCAGCATGACCTGTGAGCATTATGTACGCATCATCTGTGAGCATTAAGTACTTGCAGCATGACCTGTGAGCATTAGGTACTTGCAGCATGACCTGTGACTGTGAGCATTTTGTACTATCATCATCATCTGTGAGCATTAAGTACTTGCAGCATGACCTGTGAGCATTAAGTACTTGCAGCATGACCTTTGAGCATTATGTACTTGCAGCATGACCTGTGAGCATTATGTACTTGCAGCATGACCTGTGAGCATTAAGTACTTGCGGCAAGAGCTGTGAGCATTATGTATGTTATGATCCGGTGGCCTTGGAGCCGCATGAGACCTTCTCTGGAGAAGGTGGTACCTGTACAGACTGCAACCCTAAACTGACACCGCAACTAGAAGTAGCCGTGGGGTGTACCTAACACATCCTAGACACCTCGACACAGCCGGAGGACTAAATAACCCTATAGCTGGAAATGGGAATTCTATCTTGCCTCAGAGCAGAAACCCCAAAGGATAGGCAGCCCCCCACAAATATTGACGGTGAATATAAGAGTAAAGACACACACAGGCTGAAAACAGGATTTAGCAAAAGAGGCACTTCTAGCTAAATAGTAAAGGATAGGACAGAGTACTAAGCGGTCAGTATTAAAACTCTGAAAATATCCACAGCAGAAAATACAAAAATTCCACATCTAACTAAAGACATAGAATGTATATCTGCATCTCCAGAGAATCCAGCATGACTGAAAAAATCCAAACAAGTCTAAGCTGGACAAGACAAAACAATAAATTGTTCTGAACTGAAAAGCACACTGTATGTGTGCTGCAGGAAAATAAACAAGACACTTATCTTGGCTGAATTGGCAGCAGAGCAGAAGGAACCAGACAGGGATGTAAACCCTCCAAGAACAATGGACAACTGGCACTGACCAATGAATCCAGCACACCTAAATACCGAATAGAGCTGCAATCAGCAGAAACACCTGCCTGGATTACAACCCAGAGACAACTGCACTATCACAAACAACCACCGGAGGGAGCCCAAGAACAGAATTCACAACAGTACCCCCCCTTGAAGAGGGGTTACCGAACCCTCACCAGAGCCCCCAGGGCGATCAGGACGAGCTAGATGAAAGGCACGGACCAAATCAGCAGCATGGACATCAGAGGCAAAAACCCAAGAATTATCCTCCTGGCCATAACCCTTCCATTCGACAAGATACTGAAGCTTCCGCCTCGAAAAACGAGAATCCAAAATCTTCTCAACCACATACTCCAACTCCCCATCAACCAACACAGGGGCAGGAGGATCAACAGATGGAACAACGGGCACCACATATTTCCGCAATAAAGATCTATGGAAAACATTATGGATGGCAAAAGAGGCCGGAAGGGCCAAACGAAAAGAGACCGGATTGATAGTCTCAGAAATACTATAAGGACCAATAAACCAAAGCTTAAACTTAGGGGACGAAACCTTCATTGGAACATGACAGGAAGACAACCAGACCAAATCCCCAACCCGAAGCCGGGAACCAACACGCCGACGACGGTTAGCAAAATGCTGAGCCTCCTCCTGAGACAACACCAAATTGTCCACCACATGAGCCCAAATCTGCTGCAACCTGTCAACCACAGAATCCACACCAGGACAGTCAGAAGCCTCAACCTGCCCTGAAGAAAAATGAGGATGAAAACCAAAATTACAAAAGAAGGGCGAAACCAAGGTAGCCGAACTAGCCCGATTATTAAGGGCAAACTCGGCCAATGGCAAGAAAGCCACCCAATCATCCTGATCAGCAGACACAAAGCATCTCAAATAAGTTTCCAAAGTCTGATTAGTTCGCTCGGTCTGGCCATTTGTCTGAGGATGAAATGTGGAGGAAAAAGACAAATCAATGCCCAACCTAGCACAAAAGGCTCGCCAAAATCTAGAAACAAACTGTGAGCCTCTGTCAGACACAATATTCTCCGGAATACCATGCAAACGAACCACATGCTGAAAAAACAACGGAACGAAATCAGAAGAGGAAGGCAATTTAGGCAAAGGCACCAAATGGACCATCTTAGAGAACCGGTCACAAACCACCCAGATAACAGACATCCTCTGGGAAACCGGAAGATCTGAAATAAAATCCATAGAAATATGTGTCCA